>NW_020954548.1:14697433-14841071 GCF_900497805.2 Vombatus ursinus
TCCATCCATCCATCCATCCATCCATCCATCCATCCATCCATCCATCCACCTATCTATCTATCTAATCTTGTTTGAGCATAATTGTTTGGCTGCTAGGTGGTGCACTAGATAAAGCACCAGGCTTGGAGTCAGGCAAACTTAGATCCTAATGAGTTCAATTCTACCTCAGACACTTACTAGCTGTGTGACTCTGGATAAGTTACTTAACTCTGTTTGCCTCAGTTTCCTCCTCTGGAAAATTAGCTAGAGAAAGAATGGCAAGCCAGTCTAGTATTTTTGTTAAGAAAACCCCAAATGGGGTCACGTAGAATTGGAGATGACTGAACAGCAAAAACAAAACATTAATATGTGTATATATATATATATATGTATGTATGTATCGGATTACAAAGGAAACCAGTGATACTGAAATACTGAAATATGTTTCAACTAGCATTCATTAAGCACCAACCGTGTGTCAGGCACTGTGCTGAACTCTAGGGATACAAAGAAAAAAAAGCCTTTGCACTCAAGGAGCTCATGGGGTGGTGAAGTATAGCATAATTTTGTATAGATTGAAGTTGAGAAACTGCATAAGGGGGAGTACTCTCTGAACTTTGTTGTAGAAGAGGGAAAGTAGGAATGTATTTATTTGGGAAAGGCTTGCTAAGAATGTATCTAATATATATTTTTTTCATTGCCATTTTAACTAAGTGCTTTAAAAAAAAAAACCCCATCAGTTCTATGCTAATGTTTGCCTAGGTTCCTGTTAGCACATTAGTAATTGAGTATCTAGACCTGAGTTAACTTTAGAGGTAGCAATTTCTTATTTTCTTTTTCTTTCTTTCTTTCTTTCTTTTTTTTTTTTTTAGGCAATTGGGGTTAAGTGACTTTCCCAGGGTCATACAGCTAGTTAGGGTCAAGTGTTTGGTCTGAGGACACATTTGAACTCAGGTCCTCCTGACTTCAGGGCCACTGCGCCACCTAGCTGCCCCTAGAGGTAGCAATTTCACATTCAGGTCGGGGCTTAAACTACATATTGTATACTTGCTAAAAAATACTTGTTGCCAAAATCTCTCTGATCTTGAGTTCATGACACACGAAGACTGATTGAAAGAACTGGAAATATTTAGCTTGGAAAAGAGAAGATAGGGTGTAAATGATTGCCATCTTCCAGTATTAAAGGGTCCTTATGTAGAAGAGGGTAGTTAGATTTGTACTTGTTGGCCAAAGAAAAATAGAACTGAGTGAATGGGCAGAAGTAAGAATTTAGGCTTAATGTAAGGAAAGACTTCCTAGCAATTAGAGCTATCCAATGTAAAACTGGTTGCCCATCACTGCAGGTATTCAAGCAGAGGTTAGGTGACCACTTGTCAGGTAGATTGTAGGGGGAATCTTGTTCAAGTACAGGTTGATCTAGATGGCCACCCTCCACATTCGCTCATGATTTTAGATTTGTCTCAACTCCCTCTTCCTCTTAAAAACCTTCTAGATAACAACTACAGAATTTAGACCTTGAATGCTTCATTTTACAGATGAGGTCCTGTAATCTCTTAAGGAAAGTTTGCTACTCTAGATGAACTGAGTCCATCCTAGGACCGAGATAACATTATGACACCAGAATGCCTAAAGATAGGGCAAACAGGCCCTAGTCAGAAACAGAACAGGTCAAAGCTTCTATGTCAAAGAGTAGTGGAGTCAAGACAGAATGGCTGATGCATTGCCAGCCTGGGTGAAATGGGGAAACCTAGTCTTAAAAATTAAAATTAAATATTTCTGTTATGAGATGGCTTTCTGGGAGGGAGGATAGGGAAGGATGCTGGGAGTAATTTAGGCAATGTGAAAACTAAATACGTCAATAAAATTTATTTAAAAATAAAGAAAACAATCAAGAGTTGTGTATATACAGTGCCCGGCACACAGTAGGCGCCATATGAGAGTTTATTCCCTTCTTTTCACCAATACTCCTGAATACTGTCCAACCAGACTAAAAGGAGGCTGGGAAATATTTAATGAAACAAATAAAAATTCATAAAGAAGAGTGGTATGTATAATATAAATCCTATGGTACAGTTCAGTTGACTCTCAATGATTCATATCAATGGAGGACAGAGAAAGAGAGGGGGGGACTGGTACAAACAATCCACTCAACTTCTTTCAGGTCCCTAGTATGTGACCTGTTGTAGGATGTAAGAAAGCTTCTTTTTAAAAAAGAGATTGACTATCTTCCAAATTAGTTTCAAGAGGGGCAGCTAGATGGCACAGTGAATAAAGCTCCGGCCTTGGAGTCAGGAGGACCTGAGTTCAAATGTGACCTCAGACACTTGACACTTACTACCTGTGTGATCCTGGGCAAGTCACTTGACCTCATTGCCTAGCCATAAACAAACAAAAAAGAGTAAGTGTTGCCAGGATTTCAAACTTCATGATTTCTTACTAACCCATAAGAAAGAACCTAACTTTGAAACACGGAACAAAAATACTTTCCATGCTTCTTATTATGTCTTAAGCCTCTCACTACTTGAGTGACCTTAGAAAAATCATTTCCCCCTATTTGGGCGTCAGCTTCCTCAACCCAATGAGGAGTTGAATCACCTGATCTCTAAGGACCCTCCTAGGTCTAAATCCTATGATCTTTTGGAACGTGCCCAAGTCATGCATATAAGAAGTATCAGGACCCAAACTCCTGATCTGGACCTGTGACTCCAAATCTGATCCTCTCCTGCTCTGCCATTTTAGGACTAAGAATCTAACTCACAGCGGGGCAGCATCACGGTAAAAAGCAATGGATTTGAAGTCAGGAAGACCTGGGTTCAAATCATGGGTGAGCAGTGCCAGAGGCAATTCTAAGTTGCATAGAAAACATTTCTTCACTGGGCCATCCCTACCCTGATCAAATTACAGGTCCAGGTCCAGACAAACAAACAAACAAACAAAAATAGCCAACCAACCAAGCAATACCAGCAACAAAACTACCCTTTTGCCTCAGTTCCTGTTTTACGAAATGTTAAGCGTTGAGTCCTAAACAATGTTGTCAGCATGCCCTCTTCCCCTGCTCTGACTTTTCCCTGCTGACTCTGAGTGTGGCTGTGCTTCCTTCCAATCCTCGTTAGATGGCAGCCTTCACAAACGATCCCACCATCATGGGCTGTTTTGAATGTCAATAATTCATCCTCTATAATGGGAGTCACAGATGCAGCAGGGCGAGCCACCTCAGCTGATCTTGTTTACTAATCAGAAACATTTGCTTCCTTGGAGTCACGAAAAAATTTCCCACTATTATTCTTGTTTTCTGTCTCTGGAAAAATCTAGCTATTTTTCCCCCCCCAATTATTTTTTTTTTAAATTCTGTTTTTGAAATCTTTCCCTTTTCCAGGCTAGAATGTATCAAAAGAGAGACTTGTAGATTAATAGGATTTCAGATCTGGAAGGTCCCTTAAAAATAATTTCGTTCTATATGCCTTTATTTTACAGATAAGGAAACTGTGAGGGCTCGAGTGACTTGATTAATAATAATGATAATAACAATAATTTACAAAGTGCTGCCTATATACCTATATTATTTCAATTGATCTTTACAACACCCTATGAAGTAAATGTAAATTATCTCCATTTTGCAAATGGAAGAAGGCGACTGAGAGGAAGAAGTAGAGTTGCTTTGGGTCAGGCATACAATTGGGAAATGTCTAAGGTGAGATTGGAATCTGCTTTAGTCACTGAACTATGCTATGGCAGAACCTACACCTAACATATCAAAAGGCATGAGAAATACTTTAAATGTTGTTTGGTAAAAGTTACATTTTTTTTTTCTTTGATTAGGAAGAAGTCATGAATTCTGATATTTTGGCAGCATTTGCTCTCATTGGAGAGGGAATACGTAAGAATGTTGAATATGCTGGAGTTGGCCTTATTGAATCCAATTGAGAGATAATCCTTTTTTGGGGGGGGGAGAAGCTAAATATTGGCCTCTTAAATTTATCTAATCAGAGCTATAACAACTAGGATAAGTCTATTAGGGTCTTGTTGACCAGGCCCCCCAAATTTAGGGGGCAGTGATAGCACTTGGGATGCCTTGTACAATGGAGAAACAACTGAGCTAAGCACTGAATTAGTAAGAATAATTCTTGCCATAGCTGCCCCCTAGGTATGCTCCTTCATGTCCTCCTGCCCAACTCTGCTTCCCCTCCCATCAGGGGCTTTCAAGTGTCCCCCATCTCTCCTAGTAATGCATCTGCCTCAGGCTCAAATATTGCTAGTTTCAGCTGTGTCTAGGATGCAAGTACCCTTTTAAAGTCTTATTTAAATGACTCACGATTATTTTGTTTCGCTGATACTTTAAAAAAAAAAACCCACGTTTTACTGCCAGAATTTCAGAATTCATAATTTCCTCCTTATCGATGAGGAAATACACTTAACTTTTATCTACCAAAAGACACCCATTAGCAGAATACCTGGAACACAGTAGGTGCTTAATAAATGTTGGCTGGCTTGACTTGACTGCCTCTTCACCTCCCCACTCCTACACCTGACACACAACAGAACTCTCCCTTTTATTTAAGAAGTATAATTAAGTAAGACAAATGAACAGAGAAATATCTGAAAGTATATACATCATTCCTTGGTATACCCTTTCCATATCCTTCCAAACCTCCCTTGCGATAAAGAAAAAGTCAAGCAGAACAGAGCAACTCAGTTTTTAAAAGAGAAGAACGATTTATAATGCTGACCTGAAATATTATTTATGCCTGTACTCCCTTCCCCCCCCTTCTCTCTTTCCCTCTTTTTGCATAAATAATTGAGATTTGACTGTTTTATTTTCCAACATAGGGATTGTTTTTTTAACCTCTTGTCCCTTTGGTTTGGGGTAGAATCCAAGTATTTCACTCATAGGAACAAAGTTTTTTGACTTCTTGCTCTTTCAGTCATTGATGCCACTGCCCCCTGCCACCAATCAGTGTTGATTGGGGCTTTTAGGGTATAGTTTACAATCTATCTCCTTCCATGAATAACAACCCCGGCCAATGGGTTGACTGGACACAGAAATCCCTGGGATTTGTAGTACTCTTCAGCTGGGGAAGAGAAGAAACTAACAAAAGATCAGAGCCTTAGAAATGGTGGTTGGTGGTGGAGGGAGGTTTTCCACATACCTTGACAGAGGGAGTTTGGGGAGTCAAGAGGAGAAAAGGGAGAGATAATGGTCATCCCATGACAATACCTTGACTGGCAGCAGCTGGTGTCTGTCACGGACGTAGTTTCTCTCTTTAGACTATGAGAGATGACAATGAAATAGATGAACCAGGAGGTGTGTGCAGTTGTGTTTTTATTGTAGGTGTTGGCTCTGGTAGGAAGAGCTGAAGCAAGTTCGCCATGACTAGGCCCTAACCTGCCCTAGATTTACTTACATTTAATTTTTTTTTGGTTTTTTGTTTTTTGGGCAATTGGGGTTAAGTGACTTGCCCAGGGTCACACAGCTAGTAAGTGTCAAGTGTTTCGTCTGAGGCCGAATTTGAACTCAGGTCCTCCTGACTCCAGGGCCGGTGATCTATTCACTGAGCTACCTAGCTGCCCCACATTTAATTTTTTTTAAAAGATTATTCTGTTAAAGAATATATTTGTAGGATTTAATATCATTCCTCATACACACCTGTGACTGAACCTGTCCTTATGTTGCCAGATGTCCCTTTGTTTACAACTTGAGGACACACTGGGAGCCACATAGGAGCGAGGGATCTTTCTTAGCGAGGGGCTCAAATCCCAGCCCATCCGTGGTTACACGGTTCTGTTCTCCACCTGGGGGCATAAGCACAAGACATAGCCAGCCTTCTAAGTGCACGATCCATGAATATGGACCATATTTTGTCAATCTACCTCAGAGGTTACACATGTATAATCTAGAATGATCTATTATAGTGCCCTTAACCTACTCTCACTTTCATGGGCATGAGAAGTGTGACCACAAGATAATCAGTCTGATTTTTCAATTAATTTCAACGAGCATTTATCTTGTCCCTACTAGGTACAAGATGGAGGCAATTAGTTGGCTCAGTGGATAGAACACTGGGCCTGGAGTCAGGAAGACCTTAGTTTAAATCCGGCTTCAGACGAGCACTAGCTGTGTGACCCTGGGCAAGTCACTTAACCTGTTTGCCTCAATCCACAGGAAAAGGAAATGGCAAACCACTTCTGTATTTTTGCCAGGAGAACGCCACGGGCAGTATTGTTGTGCTATGGTCCAAGGGGTCACTGAAGACTTGGATATGATTGAATGACCTAATAATAATAACAATAGGTGCTTGGCCCCAAGGAGAGGAGGGTTACAAGACAAAAAAGAAATATTCCCTGCCCTTAAGGAGCTCACATTATACTGAGGGAAGAGAATACAACATCTACACAGATAAGTAAATATAAAGAAAAAGCCAAGTAATTTTAGGGGATAGGCAGTAACCAACCACTGGAAGGATCAGGAAAGGCCATTGGGGAGTAGCACCTTACCTGAGCCTTGAAGGAAGCTAGACATACTAAGAAGGGATGGTAAAGAAGGAGAGTGGTGTAGCCCTAGGAAACAGTTATAAGCAAAGGCATGAAAGTCGAAAATGTAATATTATTTGTATGGAACACTAAGTAGACATTTTAAAGAAGCATGTTAGAATTCAGAGCAGTGATTAGGAGTATTTTCTCTGTGACAGCTTGCAGAGGACCATCTGACCATCAGTGCAGTTGGGCCAGAAGAGAGGTGTTCCCTCTCTTACTCCTGTAGACTTATTTCGTAAGAGGGAGGCCACAGTGATAGGACCTTGAGGTGTGGGCTGGAGCTGGTTTTGCTATACACAGCATGGCCCAGAATACAACCTTGAAGTGAGGTAGGAGAACCAGGGAGGAATGCACCTACCCCTCCAAAGAGATTTACTATCCCCCATTTGCCCAGTGACAGTTACAGCTTTGCAAAAACTCATCTATCTAAATGACCACTATCGCCTTCAAAGGAGTTTCTTTGGAAGACTGGATGCTGGAGAGCTGCCTTTCCTGATTAAACACTCACTATTTCAATGATAGTGTCTTTGCCCAAAACCACCTCTTCTTTTGGAATTTTTTTCAGAGGCACATTCTTTTGAATGTCCTTAGTGGCGGGCAAATCTTCCTCATTTGAGGACATATTTCATTTTTGGAAGCAGTGAAAAGTTATTTGGAATAAAACCTGGTCAACAAAGCATGTGATGAAGCTTAGGTCGTACCACTTTTAGTCAAACTCTACGAATGACTATAAAGGTCAGAGACTAACTTTCCATGAATTGATTTTGAAGGCAGTTTTTCTCTTCCTCCTCTAATCTGTTAATTAATCTGCCAGATTAGCCTTCTTAATGCCAAGCATTAATCATTTAACTTCGCTATTTGAAATCCTTCAGTGGTTTCCTATTGCCTACAGAATAAAATTCACATTCTCTTTCTGGCATTCAAAGACTTCCACTATCTGCCTCTTCTTTGGTTGTTCACCTCTGAGTTCTAGAGAGGTAAAGTAAATTCCCCAAAGTAATAATAATAACAATACAATAGCAATAATAATATTTTAAAGGCATTTTACATGCGTTGTCGAGGTAGATCTTTGTAACAATCTTTTTGAGGGAAATGTAATTGTTAGCTCCATTTACAGAAAGGAAAAACTGAGGCTCAGAGAGAATGAGCGAGTTGCTCAATGTCATAGAGCTAAGAAGTGTCCAAAGTGAGATTAGAACCTACAGGAGTCATTGTGGCATTGCTGTTATTCTGTTCAGAGCCAGAATTTAACATATCAAAAAGCATGAGAAATACTTTGAATATCTCATGTTGTGGGTTAAACTTATATGTTTTTCTTCACTTTTTAGAAAGGTATCATGAATTCTATAATTCTGGCAGCATTTGCTCATAGTATACTGCCTGGCACAAATTAGGCACTTAATAAATATTTATTGACTGATTATTGATTGATTGATATTGAGAAATAATAAACTTGTTATGATTAGGTATATTGTATCCAGTTTGGGAGACAATTTTTAAACAAATGTTGACTATAGTCAAAGTTGTAACTAGGGAAAGAAAATTAGGGCTTTATCCCTTGGATACCAAAATTTAGAGAGTGCTAATATCTCACACTAGTTATATCATTGGAGTTGGAAGAAACCTTAGAAATTGTCTTATCCAACCTCCTCATTTTACAGATGAAAAAATTTTCCAGAGAAAGGAAAGTGATTTATTTGCTTAAGATTACATAGTTAGTTAGTGACAGAGGCAGGATTTGAATCCAGGATCTCTGACTAGAAACCTTTATGTCCCAATCAGTCAGATCTGTTACTATTCCCATACTTTATTCATACTATTGCTATTCTCATACTTTATTCTTTTGTGCCTTTGTCTTGCTATTCCTTATTGAACATTCACCAAGTACCTGTCCTCTGCAAGACACTGGGCTTGGTACCAAAGGAACTATGCCTGTCATACCTTTTCCCCAAATTTCTACCTGTTGAAATCCTACTCATCTTTCAAGTTCCAGCTGAAATACTGTCTCCTTATACAATCTTCCTTAGCTTTTGCTCCTACCAGGGATCCTTCCCTTTTATGATTTCCTACAACAACTCATGCACTTTCTTTTTTACTTAAATTCATTTTTATTGGTATTTTTTGCTTTTAAATCACCTACATTTTCCAATGTATCCTTCACTTCTCCCAAATCCAGAAAGCCATGCCCTGTCACAAAAATAAAAAAGAGAGGGAAAAAAAAGCAATTTGGCAAAACTATCTAACACATTGATAAGGTTTGATATTGTATTCAGTGTTCTACATCCATGGTCCCAGACCTCTTCAAAGATAAGTGGGTTTGGGGTAAGTGGGAAGTGCCTTCTCAATTTCTCTTCTTTGGGGCCAAAGTTTTGTCATTAGAGCCACCCAATATTCAAATTTGATTAATTTGTAGATTTCTTTCCACTTACATTGTGGAACTCTGTATGTGGTGGTCCTGGTTCTGTTTACTTCATTTTGCATTAGTTCATATAAGCATTTTCCCCATCTTTCTCTGTGTTTGTCATAGCCATTGTTTCTTGTAGTACAATGATGTTTCTTTATAGTTGTATACCACAACTTGTTTAGCCATTCCCCAAACATCTGCTTTGTTTTCAGTTATTTGCTACTTACCACACATGCTGCTATAAATATTTGGGTGTACATGGGGATTTTATTTTTACAATTGACCTCCTTGGAACCTATACCTGGGTCAAAGGTTATGAATATTTTAGTCACTTTCATAACATTTTGCCTTTTTGTAAAACACTTCATAACAAATTGCTTTCTAGAATGGCTGGACCAACACACAGCTCTGCCAACGATGCATTATTGTTCCTGCCCATAACTTCCCCAGCATTGACTATTCCTATCTTTTGTCATCTTTGCAAATTTGCCTAGTGTGAGATTAAAACTTCAAGTTGCTTTGTTTTGCATTTCTCTTATTATTATTCATGGTCTGAAGTATTCTTTTATGTGATTGTTAAATTTGTAATTCTTATTTTGAGAACTGTTTATATTTTTGGATCAGTTATCTATTGAGGAATGGCTTTTGGTCTAATATATTTCTCTATATATTGGATATCAAATCTTTATTAGAGATATATGATATAAAGTCTTTTCCCCAGTCCACTGTTTCTCCTCTTTTCTTACTTGTATTCACTTTGTCTGCACACTTTTTAATTTCATGGAATTGAAACCATCTATTTTATCTTCTGTGATCACCACAGTCCCTTATTTGGTTAAGAATTTACCCCCTAGACATTAACTAGGAAACGTGCCTGATCTGGGTCTCATCTAACGTCTTATGCTATGAGTTCCTTTTGAGTTTGTACTACTTTGTTTTGTATTGATTTATATGTGCCTCTTACCTTCTCTTGTATTGACTTATGTGTGCGTCTTATCTTCTCCACCACTCCAGCAATGACCTAACTTCCTTGAATATAGGAGCTTTTGTATTTCCTTCTAAATCCTGCACCGTGTAGCGTGTGGAAAGTGTCTGGACTTAAGTCAGAAGATGTGAGTTGGAGTCATAACTCTGCCATCGTGTAGCTCCGCAACCTTGAGTTCCATCTCTCTGCTTTTCTGTATCTGTTTGTAAAATGGAATTAACAATATCTTGCTACCTACCTCAGACGGTGGTTGTGAATATCAGATGCTATAATGAACAGAAAGTGCTTTATAGATCATAAAAGTACATTAGACATTTCAGCTATTATTTGTCTCCATAGCCTTGGGGTCCTTAAATGAACTTTGGAACTTCCTAAAGGCAATTGGGTTGACTCTTCTGCTCCTTTTCTTTTTGCGCTTGTTCAAATCTGGGCCCAAAGATGTCAGGAGAACATGAGAGAGCAACCCTGCACTTTTGGTAGACGATATTATTACGGGAGGACACAGCCTAGAGCAGAGGAAATAAACATACCATCAACATTCCCGAGTATAATGGGAAGCGGGAGGGAAATATTGAACAAAATAAACAAAAATACAACAAAACGTAGGTAACATTACAATTTAAAGCCAAGTTAATATGTAGCCTGTGGGGTTTCTTATGCGTGGATTAGTGGTCTGCGCTTCTATTTGGATTTGTCACTACGGGACTAGAGTCATATGGGGCTGGTATGGGTGGGTTGTGATCTGAGTCCTTGGAGGGAATACTCATGATTGATAAGACCCTAGATCCCTTGCAATATTGAAGCAGATGAATGTCTATCCCTCTACCTTACAGGATTGCTGTGAAGAAAGTGCTTTGTAGGCTTTAAAGTACTTTAGAAGTGTGAGTTTGTGGAATTTTTTCTATGTTGATAGCATTCAGTTTCATTCATTTAACAAACAGTGACTGAAAACTCTCCAGGCACTGTGCTAAATGCTGGGGGGGTGCCTTAAATTCTAGGTTCAAATGCTAATTTTACGGTCACGGGCAGATCACAGTGCATGAGTGACCCAGGCGACTCTCTCAGACTGCTAGTTTCAGGCAGAATTACCGATCTGTTTAGGTTTGAATCCTTGCTCTGATACTTCCTAGCTCTGAGACTCTGGGTGTCTTAACCTCCGTAAGCCTTGATTGTTGTATCTCTGAAATGGGGATAATAATTCTTGATACCTACTTATAGGAAAGTATACTGGAAACCCTAAAGCACTATAGGAATATGAGTGAGCATTAACTTTTCATACATGCCTGTCCCATCACCCCAACTATACTGTAAGCTCCATGAGGGCAGAGCATGTCTTCTTTTTTTTTCAAATTTCCCACAATCCCCCCCCAGCCAAGGCATAAGTAGGTCAATTCATTGAGGTCAGTGTGGCAACATCCTCCAATCACAAAGATCCACCAAGTTCTTTATAACTGAGGGTCATAGATTTAGAGCTGGAAGGAATCTTAGAGATCATCTAATCCAGTTCCCTAATTTCACAGAAGAGGTTAAGGGATTTGCCTATTATCATACAGCTAGTAGTAGCAGGCAGAGGTCAGTCAGTCAGTCTACAAGCATTTGTTAAGTGCCCACTATGTTCCAGGTCCTGTGCTGAGTGCTGGGCATATGAAGAAAGATAAAAGGCAGCCCCTGCTCCCAAGGAGCACACACGGTCTCATGAGGGAGACAACATGTAAGCCCCTATGTACAAATGAGATATATTCTGAGGCAGAATTGGAACCCAGGTCTTCCTGACTTGGATGTCCTGCACTCTACTCACTCTGTGTGTAGATCATTAATATTTGTCGATTGTCGAGGTGTTTCTTTTTGGGGGGGAGGGGAAGGGAAGGGACTTACCAAGAGATTTTATGGTTTTAATAAATCTAAAAACCCAGGGAAAGCAGAGCCCTGCTTTTTCAGGGCTTGGACCCAAAGCATAGAAAAGCTTTACCCAGCAACCATGTGGCAGGTAGCGTTAATGCAATTTACAACCTCTAATACAGAACATACTTGAAAAGACTCCCAGTGAATCCACGCCGAAAATAGCTATACACTTTTTTGATGGGGGGGATTTTGGCCTGGATATTTCATTTCCAGAACAGGTGGTGAAGCTAAATGTTTGGTGCACTTGACACACTTGAAGTATGATAGTACAAGAATTCAGAGGCTCTGATCGATGGCTCTATGTTACAATGAGTTGGGACTCGTTTTTGGGTGTTGGCTCATTGTTTCCTTCCCCAGGAAAACAAAAGTGTTGACAGCGTCCCTTCTTCTACAAAGAGAGATAGGAGTGTGGCCGTACTGTTTGGCTATTCCTTTGTCACCAAGTGTGTGAAGTGAGCTATCGTTTTTGCCTGCCAAGTTAAAATGGATTCTCAACAAACTCTCTGAGTGCCCCCAGGGAAAGAGAAAGCTTTGGCAAACAAACAAAAAACTTAAAACATTACGTTTGATTGGTGCTTTTTGTTTTTGGTTGTCTTATTTTTATTTATTTATTTATTTATTTTTACAGCACAATTATATATACCTCTCACCCAGGAATTAAACCCTCCTTTCTAAGAAAGGAAAAAAAAAATTAGTAAAAACAATCAATGAAGTGACCACATCTGGTAAGGTATATGCTATTCCTCCTCCCTTCCCATAGTCTCTTTCCTCTTTGCTGGGAGGAAAGAGGTATGTTTCATTCTCTGTTCTCTACTACTATTACAGGTTTCTTAATTACTCAGAGTTAGGCTGCCTTTCCTTTTCATGATCCTTTCAATTATACTCTTTATTGTTTTTCTGATTCTGCTTGCTTCCTTCTGCATCAGTTCATATAGGACTTCCTAGATCTCTCTAAAGTTCTCCTATTATTCATTTGTTACTGCACAGTAATGTTCTATGACATTTATATACCATAGTTAGCCACGTTGCTTCTGGTTCTTTGCGCGCTCTCTCTCTCTCTCTCTCTTTCTCACACACACACACACACACACACACACACACACACACACACACACATATTTTGTTACAAATATTTTAGACTTTTCCTTCTGTTTTCAATCTCATTGATGTATATGCCCAGAAGTCAGATTACTGGGAAGCCTTGGCTTTTAAATGCATGTATTTAAATAAAAAGGCCTCAAAATGGACAGGATAGATACAAGGAGGAATACATATGTAAATTTTGTCCCACTCTTCATGACCCCATTTGGAGTTTTCTTGACAAAAATACTGAAGCGGTTTGCCATTGCCCTCTTTAGCTCATTTTATAGGTGAGGAAATTGAGGCAAACAGGGTTAAGTGACTTGTTCAGGGTCACACAGCTAGTAAGTGTCTGAGACTGGATTTGAACTCAGGTCTTCCTGACTTCAGGCTCAGTGCTCTATCCGCTGTACCCACCTAGCTGCCCTTATGTTTATATGTTTGTATGTTCATAATTTAAGTGTGTGCATACATGGAGTTGATGTGCTTGACAATTGTACACAGTGATTTTTTTTTCGTAAAAGTTTTTGATTATTTAGCCATTTACATAGCACTAAAAATCAATGTGGACAGCATTTTCCAGGGTCAAGGTACTGGATTTTGGAGTCTAAACACCTGGTTTCAGATCCTGGCTTTCCTTCTTAGCAACTTATGGGACCTTAGGTAACTCAATCTCTCCGAGCTTTATTTTTTCCTTTCTGAAATAAGGGTATTGGATTGAATAGCCTCTAACTAACTTTACATCAGTTAAAGTCTGAATGACTCTAACATCATTTCCACCTTTAAATCTATGATCCAAAATTGACTGTAAGATATTGAATAGAAGGAGATAGGGAACAGGGGCCAGGGAATGCTGATTGTTGTTTGGATCTGTAAGATGGCCAATTGCCTTCCAGACTCCAGGGCCCTAATGGAAGTCATGTTAATTTAGGACGACTGGAGTGACTTTGGCTGAAAAGTAGGTGGGCTAGATATGGGAAAGAAAAGGGCTCTGTGCTGAAGTTCCAGTCTAGAAGAGATGTCCCGGCTTCAGCTGGGAAACATCAGGAGAAAGTCTTATCACAGAGAGGTTGTTGTTGCCTAAGCCCCGAGGCAAACCTGAATTCCATTCTTCCCCATGCACAGTTGTCAAGATTATTCACATCCCTCCCTCCAAGAGTCTGAGTTTGTGTGGAATGCTCCATCCAGATGTTTTTCTTGTATCTTCACTCAGTCCCATGAAACTCACTGATCCTAGCCAGGCGGGGGGCTGCTAACAGATAAGGAAAAATCATTTAAATGTGATCTTCTTTTGGTGATTCGTACTAGTCTTCTGCTTTGTTTACTTTTATTTTCCTTTGAGATTTCCACTGGGTTTCCTTGTGTTTTGTTTTATAATCTAAATTGTGTGTAATAATAGTGAAAATATGAAAAGGCAGGGGGAGGAGGAGGGTAAGGAAGAAGAGGAGAAGTGAAAAAGGAAGAGGATGGAGGAGTGAGAGAAGGTTACAGTAGAAAGAGTATGGGCTCTGGGCTCAGAGGTCCTGGATTCAAATCATGCCTCTTCCCCTTACTGTCTTTGTCACCTAACCTCCCTAGAACTCATTTTCTTCATCGAAAAAATGGTCTCCCTGCCCCAAGTCTCTCCTTACTCTAGTCCATCCTCCATTCAGCTATGAAAGTGGTCTTCCTAAAGTAAATGCCACTCCCCTACGCTCCCCAGTGGCTCCCTATTACCTCCAGGATCAAATATAAAATCCTTGGTTTGGCTTTTAAAGCCCCTGATAACCCGTCCCTTTCCTACCTTTTCAGTATTCTAACTCTGCTCCACTTTTTTTGCTATCCAGTGACACTGGCTTCTTTGCTTTTTTCAGAAAAGATACTCCATGTTCCCAAACCAAGCATTTTTGCTGGCCATCCTTAAGGCCTGGAACTCTCCCACTTCACCTAAACTTCTGGGCTTCCTTCTTCACATTTCAGCTAAAGTCCCACCTTCTGTCAGAAACCATTCCTGGTCCTTCTCAACGCCGGTGCCTGCTCTCTGCAATCATCTCAATTTATCCTGTTTATGGCTTGTTTGCACATAGCTGTTTGCATGCTATCTCCCCTATTAGTCTGTGCACTCCTCAAGGACAGGAACCATCCCTGCGTTTCTTTGTATCTCCAGTGCTTAACACAATGCCTGGCACACAATAAGCACTTAATGTTTATTGGCTGACTGACTTCTAACTCTAAATCTATAATCCTATGACAACAGCACCTATCATCCCAGGCTGTTGCGAGGCTAAAATGAGTCAATATTTGTGAAGCATTTTGCAAACCTAAAAGTCCTATATAAATGCATATTATTATTATTATCATCCTATAATGAAGTGAATTGCTTCAAGGTTTATGAAGGTCTTTCTTCATGCCAACCATACCGAGCAAATAGTTCAGGTATCTATTTTACAGATGTGGAAACTGAGGCTCAGAGGGGATAAATAAATGGTCCATGATAAAAAAAAAATCAAGGCAGTATTAGAGCCAAGACTGGATCCTAGGTCAGAATCCCAGAACTTCGGAGCTGGAAAGGAATGTCAGAAAGTATTCCATCCCTAACTTGTATGGATAAGAATCCTCTCTATAATAAAGCTGAAACCCAGCTTTTGCTTGAAGACCTTCAGGAAAGAAAAACCCCTTTGGTTCTGGGGAAGCCCATTCTAATTATTTTTCCTTAAGCCTAAATTTGCCTCAACATTTACACTTTTCTCCTAGTTCTTTCCTTTGAGGCTAAGCAAAGCAAGTCTTCTTTTCCTTCCATGTGACAATGTTAAAATGTTACATATTGACTGTTACGTGTTTTTAAAAAGTGTTAGAAAAGAGAGGAAACATCAAGACAGAGCCTTGGGGGACACCCATAGTTAACAGCCATGATCTGGAATCCAGCCACATGTGATCTTCTAGGTCCTTGAGTATGGCCTTTTGACTGACTTCAAGTTTTTCAGAATAAATCCTTTTATTAAGGGAATTTGTTCTGTGAAGTTTGGATTCAGTCAAAGGGCTGTACTTGAGGACCTAGAGAGCCACATGTGGCCTCAAGGCCACAGGTTCTCCACCCCGATTGGATAAAGACCCAGCAAAGAAGACTGAAAATTAGTCAGGTAGGAGGAGAACCAGGATAGAGCAGTGTCATTAAAACCTAAAGAGAAGAGAGTATCAAGGAGAAGAAGGTGATTGACAGCTGCAGAGAGGTCAAGAAGGATGAGTACTGAGAAAAAGCCCATTAAATTTGACAATTAAGAGATCATTGGTAACTTTGGAGAGCGAAATTTCATCAAGATGATGAAGTCAGAAGTCTGTTTGGGGAGAGTTAAGAAGAGTGAAAGGAAATGAAGTGAAAGCAGATTACAGATAACCTTCTCAAGGAGATTAGCAATGAAAAGGAAGAGAGATATAGGATGATAGCTAGCAGGGTGAACTGAGGGGTTGTCAAAGATGGGGGAGACATGGATGTGTTTGTAGGCAATGGGGAAGCAGCCAATAGACAGGGAGAGACTGGATTAGCAAGACAGTAGGGATGATAAAGGAAGCAAACTGATGGAGAAGATGGGACGGAATGGGATTACTTGTACATGTTGAGGCATTTGCCTTGAGAAGGAAAAGGGCCACCTCTTCGTGTGAGACAGTGGTGAAGGAGATAGTATCTGAAGGCATCTGATGTGAGATGAGGAGGGAATAAGAGGTGGCTCTCAGTAAATGGTCTCAATTTTTTTTAGTGATGTAAAGTAAGGTCCTTAGTAGGGAGGAGGGGCTGTGGGAGGCTTGAGGAGGGATGAAAATAAAGTGAATCAATTAGAGAAGTGTAAAAAAATTGCTCTTTTTTGGATGAGGGAGAGCAGAAACATTGGTCGGGCAAGTGGTCTTCAGTTCCTTCTGGGTTATCTTGATTGTTACTGCTTCTAGGGTGGTACAGGGAAATGCAAAGGGTATCTCTCCCACTCTGTGACCATGTGGAAGCTAATGGTCTCTGTTCCTGTGATGGAAGTAGCAGCTATTGGGAATCTTGCAGTCCATCAAGATTGACCAGCTCTGCTGCTAGGTAAGGGATTCCAGGTGCTCCGTCTGACCCTTCTTACCTTTTGATGAGGCTGTAATAAACATCCTGGTGACTGGGCATTACAAGATTCCCTGCTATGGGTATCTCTTCTCCAAGAGATGGGCCACATTTTGCTCAGTGATCAGGGAATCTGAAAATCATAGGTTAACTTCCACTTCTCGTTTTAGACTCATAGAATTGGTAAAGCTTAAAGAGACCTTGGAGAAATTCTAATTGAACTGCATTTTACAGGTGAAGAAACTGAGATTCAGCGAGATGAAGTGAGTTGAATATTAGAAGCAAAGCTGAGACTTGATCTGAGGATTCTTGAATACCAATCCAGTGCTCTTTTCATACATCATGATGCTTCTGAAGGTGGAATTGAAAATAAATCTCATTGACACACACCGGAGTTCCTGCACCAATTGTCCCTGTACCATTTTTCGTCTTTTTCTCCCTAAAGTCAAGCACAGGACATGGTACATAATAGATACAATAAATGACTTGAGTTAATTTTAAAATTAATTCTCAGGCTTTAAAGTAATATTTAACATTTTATTGTCTCCTTCTGATGTATTATTATTTTTTGCAAGGTTTTTCAATCAGTGTTAGTGGGAGAAGCATGAGTGGATTTGAGCTGCTAAAAGATAGATGAGAGAAAAGTTAAAAAAAAATGACAGTTTACCTGTCCCAAGATTCTCTGGCTATAGGAGAGACAGTTGCCATGGTGGTAGTTAAGCAAGAAGAAAGTAACAAAATTGTCATTCATGCCCTTCTTGTTGTTAAATGAAAACACAGAGTAATAGAAAGGGCCGTGGATTTTAAATCAGAAAATCTGGGTTTAAATTCCATTTTTCCTCCTCACTACCTGGTGATTTTGAGTAGTTACATTAACCTCTCTGGGTCTCATTTGTCTCATCTGTAAAATGAAAGGGTTGGACTAAATTAAAATTGTTTTGACTTAATAAATCTAGAAGGAGAAACTGCCCCTTGTTTAACAATAAGGAGGACATGAATGATAATTTTGATCCTATATGCTTGGATGAAGGTCCATTCCAGTTCAGCCCATGAATTCTAATGTCTGAACATGTTCTTTGCCATGACCAAAGATTTGAGAGCTAATTGGGGATGCCAGCTGACCCTGAGTTCAGCTTGTATATTCTCTTCCTGCATTTAGCAAAATTCATGTTTTAAACTCTTTGTAATTCCAGAGAAAAGCAAACCATTTCCTGCCAGTAAAACTCTTCTAGGTTTGGTCAAAGCAACTCTAATTTCTAGTGAGGCTTGGCTCATTAGTTCTTCCAGATGGTCCATGTAAATATGGCAGGAGTAGCAAATTGTGTGAAGACCGAAATGTAAATCAAGAATAAGGATTCATTGTAATTTGTATGACAAATGGATGTGCTATAGTACGAATCAGTGCACAGCTCTGTCGATCAATCGTACTCCATTATATTGGGATTCCCCAGAGGCTCATTTCTGGATTGGGCTTACCCATTTTTGTCAAGGTCAATGTTTAAAGGCATCCTCTGCCTTGTTTGCAATATAGCAGCTGTATTCACTTGGCTTTGGGTAACGTGATGGTGCGTCGTGGTTCTTTAAGAAGTGGAAAGGAGACAATAAAGTGTTAAATATCACTTTAAAGACACGAAAATGGATTTAAAAATTTAACTCCACAAACCATTTATTGTGTCTACCATGTGCCATGTCCTGTGTTTGGCCTCAGGGAGACAAAGATGAAAAATCATACAGTCCCTGATCTTAAGGAGTTTATAATCTCCTAGGGAAGAGAAAGGGTGTGAAACGTACATAAATTAATGTGATAAAAATGAGAATGAGTTTGCGACAAGCAGATGAGGCAAAGTGTTCTGAGAAATCTGATAGGACAGGGTAGATGATAGAGCGATTTTGACCTCCTTCCCTCTAGAGAGAAAAAATTGTCTCAGGATCTCCCCACTCCTGACCCCAAATATTGAGAAGCAGGTATAGTAAGAAGAGAAAAAAACTTGACTGAACTTTAATGATCAGGATTTTAGTCCCAGGTCTAGCAACAAATAGCTGTGTTTTCTTAAATAAATCTCTGTACCTTTCTGTGCCTTAATTTCCTCGTCTGTAAAATGAGGGGGTTGGAGACTAAGGTCCCTTTTCTATAAATCTATGAATACCAGCTAAATTAAGTAATTATTTAACTTAATTATTTAACTTTTTTACATATGATTTGGATACCAAATTCTAGTGTCCCTGTACCTGAACCTGTACCTGAACCAAGGAATCACAGAATTAGGTAATATCAATGTTGGAAGTTACTCTGGAAAGTTATTCCCCTCATTTTACAGAAGAAGGAGCTGAGGCTCAGAGAAGAAAAACACCTTATTCTAGGTCACATAGGTAATAGCTGCTGTAGCAGATCAGGTCCCCTGACACCCCATTCAAGATTCTTTTCATAGTTTCCCAGAAGTCTTTTAAGATGCTCCACAGCAGTGTTCTCCCAAGAAGGGTGCATAAGAAAATCCACTGGGATACACAAAGAACATATTAGAACTGAGGAGAGACACACAGCTATTTAGAGTACTGGCAGCCTCTGGCTCTGGTGCTGTCCTTCTCTATCTATGGCTGAGCAGGTCAGTAAGAAATATGCACTCCTCCACTGGCCAGAAGGCAGGTAGTGATGCTGTCATTCCCCACCCTCCTCCAGACACTCCGGTATCTTCCCTCCTTTATCTCTGCTCCCAACACAGCCATAGGGCATACTCTAGACATCCCTGGATTCATGAAAGAGTAGCAGGTGAGTTCCTTACTGCCAGGTTGGGTTCTTTCCTCTGTTTTCTTTTATATTTGGCCTAGCATCTTTAGGACAGTAAGTCCCTCTTGAATATTTTGTTGTTGAGGTCTCCATATCTGCTTTGGCTAATTTATGTGGGTACAGTAGAGTGTTAGTAAATTACCACTGTATGCAGTTACGTCACGAGGCTAAATGCTACCGATGTCCACTAATACATTTTATGGTTTATATGCCTGCTTCTACTAAAATAATGTTGTTTACCCTGCAAATATATAGTGCCTTTTAAAAAATCCACAAATCAATGAATGCTAGCATGTCATGGGATCTCTGAGCTCATCCAGTCTAACCCTCTTGTTTTACAGATCAGGAAACCTCCTCCCAGGTATGGTGGGTGAAAGATGAAATGACTGAGGAAAAAAGGTTTGATCTTCTGAGCATACTGATTTATGTTATATATTTATATATTAAAATGTATTTATAATATATTTATTTGTATTAAGCAATGCATGGCAATTGCCCAACAAACTGGGACCAGTGGCCTCCTCAGCTTAGGTCTGGACCCAGAATACAGGGAGACACAGACATTTTTATGCATTAAAAACAATTAATCAAATAAGACCAATTAATTAAAAGGAAACAGTACAACATTAGGTAATCTGATTTCTAGTTGGAGGAAAAATTAGGAACTTTCCAAGTTGGGAGGGGGAGAGTGAACAGATGTCATTCCCTAAATTCAGGGGAAAAAGTATCCCATTCCCCCTACATGTCTATAAAAAATCAAAGGAACATGGAAACAATAACTGATTGATCAGTACAGGGCCAGTTTTAAGATAAGATATATGAGGGGTAGCTAGGTGGCACAGTGGATAGAGCACTGGCCCTGGATTCAGGAGGACATGAGTTCAAATCCCGCCTCAGATATACAACACTTACTAGCTGTGTGACCCTCAGCAAGTCACTTAACCCCATTGCCCAGCCAAAAAAAGAAAAAAAGATATATGGGTTGCTTGAGATATACAACTGGGATGCCTAAGGGACCCATACTTAGCCCTGTACTGTTTAACATTTTTACAAGTGACTGGAATTAAGGCATAGATAATATGCTTGTCAAATTTGTAGATAACACAAAGCTGGGGTTGGGGATACAGAGGATGACAGTCATGATCCAGAAGCATCTTGATGTGACAGAGCATGGGGCTGAATCTATTAAGATGAAATTCAACAGGGACACGTTTAAGGTGTTTCACTTGAATACAGAAATATCAAGTTTACAAGTATAAGATGGGAGGCATGTATCAACAGTTCTGAAACATAATCTGAAGGTTTCAGCTGCCATGATATGAATCCAAAAAGCAAATGTGATCTTGGGCTCCATAGTCTCCAGGATTAGGAATGATCCCACCATCTCCTCATCTGGAGTCTGTATTCAGTTCTGGATACCACGGCTTAAGGGTTAAGGACACTGATCCTCAGAAGAGTACCCAGGGAAAGACAACCAGAATGGTGTCTTTGAGTTCATGATACATGAAAATCATTTGAAAGAAATAATCATTTTTAGACTGGTGAAAGGAAGAATAAGTGGAGGTGGGAAGGAGAGGTTGATAATTGTCTTCAATTCTCATTGAACAGCTAGGTGGAAGATGGATTAGGTTTGTTTCAGTTTGGCCTGAGAGGGCAGAATCAGGAGCTGAGGGAGGAAGTTTCAAAGAGGCCATTTAGACTTGATGTTAGGAAAATTTTCCTAACAATCAGAGCAGTCCAAAAGTGGAATGGGTTTCTGGCAAAGGTGATGCGTTTTCCCTCCCTGGAGGTCTTCAAGCAGAGGCCAGACGACCACTTGGTGGGTATGTTACAGTAGGGGTTCTTTTGGTGTGTGGATTGAACTAGAATGCCCCTGACGTTCCTTCCAATTCTCAGATTCTGTGTTTCTGGGATATTATTACAGTTATTATAATTTCCTTGGCTAACTCCTTCTGAGACACTAGAGATTTAGTTCCTTTAGTAATACAAAGTGTGTTCAATTACTGTGTCTTGTTTTTATTCCAAATTCAATAGAGCTGTTAGAGGGGAATTCACTGATATTAAGATCACATACTCACTTAGCCTTGATTGCCTCAAAAAAAAAAAAAGATCACATGGATCCTCTATTCAAAAGTCTGTTTGTAACTTGTGGCCTAGTACCCTAAACTCTGGGCTTACGTAGACTGGGTTGAGCCTTTGGTTCACTCTGCCCTTGCCCATACCTTACTTTGGGAAATCTCAAAATAAAGCATGTGTCAAGCTCTCCATAAATGTGGGTTCCCATTTTCCACACAAGCACAAGTTTAAAAAATCAATTTTGGGTACTACAGGACAGACTTTATTTCACTCTGGAAAAAAAAGTAGAAAAGACTCACAGTAGCCCATAAACAATACATTTCTCTTCCTCCAGTGTGTCTAAACTTTATCCAGATCTCTACACTATTCCAGACTTATAGAACCATCCTGTGGCTTGGACTCCCTTAGGAAGAAAAACAAATTCAGGGCAACTCTTGACACTCTGGTGAGTCTTGCTTTCACCCCAGAGACTCATGTGTACGCTGCCACCCTTACAGTATTTACTATCTTGAGGGCTTGGACTTTCTCTGGGAGAGAAATGAACTTGTATATGGCAATCCCCTTCCCATTGAACCTTCACTATTGGAATATCTCAGGTGTAGCAGAGGGCAAATTCATGGTCTTTTACCTTGACTCATCTTCTCCCCAACCTATAGTATGGTTTTAGTTATCTTACTGGTTCTCCCTTCAATGGGGACCACATGCACCATCCTCTTCTCTCTCTAAGAGTCTGATACTTCATAGGAAACACTCCATTTAGGAGTAGAAAGCTGAATTTCCACTACTTGACTTCTCTGGGAACACATAGAAAGCATGAATGATTCTGCTCCTGATTCTTCAGGGCTGAGTCCAAGAATTCAAGGTCTCTCAATACTCCATCATTGCACCAGCTATTGTCCTCTCAGTGGGCTGAATGTGGACCATTAATTAGTTCCTTGGAGGGTGTGTGTGGGGGGGGGGGGAGTAATGCCAATGTGAGGCCACCTTCCACAGACCAGATCCACCCTCAGGGTAAAAAAGGCAATAAGAGTAGCTACTCTGTTGAATCCCTTTTATAGATCCTACCCAAAAGGGTGGCAGTCAGAGCCAAATAATTCATCCCCAATTGAATAGAAACTCAATGTCCCAAACAAAGGTTCACTTTCCTGTGAGATCATTAAGCTGATCAGGGAACTCTCCTAATTAGTCGGCAACATCAAAGTTAGGAAAACAATTGAACCTTATGACCTAGTAATTCTATTGTTGGGACTATGCCCTGAAAGCATTATTAAAAGAAAAAAAAAGAGCTGTTGAAATATTTTTATAGCAGCATTACTTGTAATTGGGAGAAAAAAGCTGGAAACAACCTAGTGTCTAACAATGGAGAAAAGATTAAACAAATTATGGCATATTAATGCAAATGGAATATATAATGAAATTAAGATAGGCAAGTATGAGGAATACAATGAAATCTGGAAAGACCTTTATGAAATACTACAAAACAAAACAAAACAAAAGCATAAGCAGAACAGAATACCCACAACTGATTAATAGACAAAGAATCTTAATAGAGATTTGGAGAGAGTGACTGAAATCTCCTGGCATTTTGTGTTGAAACTAATTTATTTAAATATAAGTAGAAACAACATAGGTTTAACTAGTTATATTGATTGATTTTGAATTCATAATAAATCATTTGTTTCATAGTTTGCAAACCAATTTATAGGGGCACATAGACACATTTCCTTCCCTCTGAGATTATCTTCATTTTAGAATATATATGTATGTATGTATATATAGATTCTATATAGAATATAGAATCTATGTATACATACACACACTCACATACACATACCAGTATGTATGTATGTATGCATATATATGTGTGTTTATATATTATATATATCTATGTTTGTTTGCATGTTGTTCCCTCATTAGAACATGAGCTCTTAGAGGATAGTGACTATATTATTTGCCTTTCTTTGTTTTCCATTATAAGCACTTAGCACTGTTCTTGGCACACAGTGCTTAATAAACACTTGTTGTTGGTGATGATGATGATGATGATGATGATGATGATGATGATGAACAAGAGACATAGAGGATAGGCAAGAACGAATGGGTTGAAATCTGTATCACTGGAGGAAATACCCAATATCCATGAAAATAAGAACACAGATCCATTGACACATTGGAATAATAAATCATTTGCTTTTTTTTTTAAATGGCTTCTCCCTCCATCCCCACCCCGACTCCAATTTATAGCTTATAGTAACAAAGGCTAGTCTTTTATTGTTTAGTTGTTTTTCCGGTTGTGTCTGACTCTTCATGACCCCATTTGGGGTTTTTGTGGCAAAGATTCTGGAGTGGTTTGCCATTTCCTTCTCCAGCTCATTTTATAGGTGAGGAAAACAGGGTTAAGTGATTTGCCCAGGGTCACACAGCTAGTAAGTGTCTGCGGCTAGATTTGAACTCAGGAAGATGAGTCTTCCTGATACCAGATGTGGCACTCTATTTACTGCGCCGCCTAGCTGCCCAATCTCCTATAAAGACCATATCTATTAACCCTCCTTTGTCTGCAATGCAACTCCTGAAATGTGTACCCTCCAACCTTTGTAAATATGTTTCAACAACACCAAAAACCACCATTACACTCCACAGCCTCATGGCAGGCTCTTTCTGCCCTGTTCCTCTCTGTTGTGCTGTTGCCATTTAGCTCATATGTTTATAATTGACATACCGTCTCCTATTCCAGCTGGAAACCCTTTCCTTTCATGTAGGAACTGTTTAGAGGAAATGTTCCCACTTATCTCCCACCCTAAGAGAGATGGGGGTGGGTGGAAGGGAGGAAGGAGTTTGTTTGCCCACATCTTCAAAAAGAACTGAGCGTGGGGGGTGGCAGAAGGACAGGCTTAATTCCGCTCTCACAAAGGCAGGAATCTGCTGCATTTCCTGAGAACCCAGAGCAGGAGTGTTTGTCTTCAATGTCATGCAAAGAGATGCTGCAGCTGTGTTTATAGGGGGAGTTACCTGTAATTTATATCCTAACTTAAACATTTAGAAGAGGAGCTGTTTTCTTTCATTTAAAATCTTGAATTAAAAAAAAATCAAGCCAAACAAATCTTGAAGTGAGGATAACTGTTGGGGGAGGGGGAATAAGAATCCTACATGTCCCCCCAACCTCAAAGAGGACTTTGCGCTTCTCTAACGCACTTTTTCTGTAATACAGTATCATAGCTGTTGTAATGCTCTTACCTAGCCTGTCCACCTTCCCAGCATTGGCATACAGTGTATGTTGTTGGGTTAAAAAAAATTATGGAATACCTCTGTTGTGTAAAGCACTATGCTAGGTGCTGAAGATATGAAGATAAAAAACAACTGTGTCCTTCTCCTCAAGGAATATACAATCTAATAATAATATGTGACACCATGGATAAAAGTGCTGGTTTTGGAGTCAAGAAGACCCTGAGAGGGAATCTTGCCTCACATACTTGTAGGCTGTATGACTCTGGGCATGTCACTTAATTTCTCTTAGTCTCAGTTTCCAAATCTATAAAATGGGGATCATAATAGCACTTACTTCACAGGGTCTTCTGGATCAAATGGAATGATAAAATATATGAAAAGCATATTAAAACACTATGTAATTATTAACTGTTGCAAATAATAATAATAATAAACATATAATAATAACATATTTATACATAACAATTTAATTTATATGTAATATAATTTATACTATAACATATAATAATATAATAAAATAATTTATACATAGTTTAAACATAATAATAAACATATTTAAGATATGTAAAGTACTTTGTATATATTGTTTGCTTTGATCCTGACAATAACCCTGAGAGGTAGATGTTATTATTTTCCTATTTTACAGATGAGGAAACCAAGGTCAAGAGTTCAAGTGACTTGCCCAGGGTCACATAGCTATTAAGCATCTGAGGTAGGATTTGAGCCAGAGTCTCCCTGACTCCAAGTTTAAAACTCTATGTACTGAGCTACCTAGCTACTTATGTATAATCTAAGAGAAAGATTATGCCTGGTACATTCCACAATATAGAAAAGGGACCAAGGAAAGTCAGGCAAAGTGGCCTGGGAAAAATTGAGGATGGAATGATCAATTTTTAACACCCACTGGTGGATTCACTACCTCTCTGTCAGGCACTGCATCCCTGAGTCCCAGCTAAGGCATCAGCACTGTCATCCGCTACCCACGAAAGCATATGGTTATCCAAATTTGCATATATTAGGGATATTCTGTTTATCATTCCTTTTTTTAAAAGCAACATAATAAGTTTTTGTTTTAGTCAAATTGAGTTCTGTTTATCAAAATGTCAACTTCTGAGGATACCAAGGATACACTGAACTCTGACTTTCATTTACCATACCTTAACTATTGTAGGCACTCTTTGGAAAGCCTGATTAATAAGATAATAGGCTTAGAACTATGCAGGATTTTAAGTACCATCTAGTACCACAAGGACAAGATGAGGAGACTGAGGCCTAAGGAGTTAAGTGATGCCTTAGGTCACAAGGTACAAATGGGGTAATGGATTTAGAGCTCAAAGGGACCTAAGAGGTAATTTAGCTCAATTTCATAATTTTACAGTTGAAGAAACAGGGAAAATGAATTGCCCAAGTAGCAAGTGGCAGGACCTGGATTAAAACCTGGGCCCCTTGACTCTAAATCAGGAGTCAAGATCCAAACTTAAGTCTTCTGACTGAGTGTTCTTTCTATAGGCTGAGGCTCAAGAGGAAAAGCTCCTAGAAAAAAAATATCACATAAGGTTCTGGTCTCTTTCAGCAGAGACAGTGGCAGGAATACTGACTTCCTCTCAAAAGTCCCCCAAGCAGACATGATCTTAGCTGTCCTCTATCCCTTTAGAGGGCACATGTGATGTTCTGAATTTACATCAAAAGACATTTGTTGACTAATCATGGGATCACAGGGTCATAGATTTAGAGTTAGAAGGGACCTCAAAGGACATTTGTCCCAACTCTCTCACTTTTTAGAGGAGTAAACTGAGGCCCAGAGAGGTTAAATCTGTGAGTCCTCCAAAAGGCATTGGCTTGGTGTATTTTAAAATTGAATCCTTACTTCTTCCTTGGTATGGCAAACTCAATGAATTTTTTTCTTGTTATTTCTTCAGAGTAACACTATGACAGGGTTTGAAAGGCATGCATATGAATTTACATACGTATGTGTATGTGTGTGTGTATAGCTGGGGGTGGGACTCACACTAAAAGAAAATATTCAGCAGCAATTTTAAGTAATTTTTAAAAGAAGCAAGATTACTTCAAAATTCAATTCTCCATAGTTAATCCATAAATTCATAGAGGCCCTTTGTTTCTTAAAATTTCTAGTGCAGGTCTGGGTCCCACCATTCTTAAATGCTCCAAATCCCCTCTGCTTAACAGTAGGACAGCCTGGGTCTAGCCTAAGTAATGTCAATGGGAAGCCTAAGATACCCTGTTAATACTTTATATCTCCCTATTGGCTTTAAAAATGATACCCAAGAACCATTTGTCCAGATTGGATTATCGCATACATGCTACATATTAAGTGCACAAAGTCAGCAGAAGTCAGACTAAAGATTGTGAAATATCCTTGGACACAGTTTCATATTATATGAAATCCCTTGTACTATCCTAAAATAGACATGAAGACATGTTCATTTATGGGTTCATTAGTTTAGAATTAGCAGATGAAGGGCTCAGAAATGAATGGGAAAAACAGGGAGGTCATGGCTATATAATGCAAAATCCATATAAAAAGTGAAAATTCAGCATATTCTTAGCATATTTGGGGCATATGACACTGAGCATCTAAATACTAGGAAACGTGGAAGAAACAATAGAGTGATAGCTCTTTTTTGTTGTTGTTTCATTCAGTCATTTTTTCATCTTATGGTGATTTTATCTTTGTGATACTTTATAGATCTGTTCCTTTCTTTATACATTCTCCATGTTTGTCACTGCTATCTCAGTACAGTTTCTAATAAAGTGTACTTTTAGACAGTTACAAGACCCTCTTAACTAATCTCCCTGCCTTCAGCCTGTTCCCTCTACTGTTCATCCTTTGCATTAATTCATTTTCCCTAAAGCATAGGTCTATTCAAGTCAATCTAAAATTTTCAGTGGTTCTCCAGTGCCTGCTGGATAAAATATAAATTCTTTAGCTTGGCATTCAAGGCTATCTACAATATTTCCCAATCTATATATACAGAATTATTTCATTTTATAACCTTTCATACATGTATGGTTGAACCAAATTGGTTTATTAGTGATTTCCTATTCTAAGATTCTGCCTACTTCCATATCCATATGTTTATACTTAACCTCTGTCAAGTCATTTAACTGCTGTTTGCCTCAGTTTCTTCATCTGTAAAATGAAGATATAATGATATCACATATTTCCCAGGGTTGTTGTATGGATCAAATGAAATAATAATGTAAAGCTGTTAGAATAGCTTTTAGTGCCTGGCCCATAGTAAGTGCTATATAAATGTTAGATATTGTTATTATTTTTGTTAATTACACATAGCATACTTGTATACCAAGAACATGGTCTTCACACATTTCTACCTATTGAATTTCTCTCCCTTTAAGTCCCTCTACTCCATAAACCCTTTCCTGATCCCCTTAGCTAGAACATCCCAACTTTTTCACATCTTTCATTTTACTCTAGCTAATCCTATGCACTGAATGATATTCTATTTTGTATTTAGTTACTTGTATATGTGGCTTAACCACTCCCGTGTGATCGTAAATGCCTTGCGGACAGGGACAGTGTTTTTCTTATTTAGATTCCTAACATTTTGTACAGTGCTTTCCTTGCACATAGTAGGTGCATAGTAAATGTGCATTGAATTTAATTGAACCAAATTGGGTAGATCCTATCTGTCATGCAACTACCTTGAATCTTTAAAGATTTTGTAATATGTATTTTGGGATGGGATTAAGTTTGAAGTAAGAGCTAATCACACATTGTTCCCTGTGCCATTAATAAAGAGCAACCTAAAAAACTCTAATGAAAAATTTAAAAATAGCAAATCTTTTTTCATAGGTTATCTTATGGTTGAATCATATCCAAATCAATGATATATCATGTATCTTTCTCTCTGTCTCTCAGTCTCTGTCTCTCTCCCTTCCTTCCCTTCTTCATCTCTCCCTCCTCTGTATCTTTCTTTTTTGTATTGAACTTGTGATTTCATTGATGTACAAAATTCTTGGCAAGGAAATGCCCTCTATCAAGGAGATAGGCAATTGATCTGTAACTTAGAGTCTTAGTTACTTGGAGCACTAAAAAATTAAGTGACTTGACCAGATTCATAAAACTAGTACCTATTCATGCTGGTTGACCCCAGAAGGCAGAAATAAGAGCAGTGGGTCGAAGTTGCAAAGAGGAAAATACTGGCAGGATGTCAGGAGAAACTTCCTAACAATTGGAACTGTCCCAGAGTGGAATGGGTCACACCTCTGGAGGTAGAGAGCTCCCTTTCACTGGAGATCTGCACATATATCCGGACAAACACTTTATTATGTTGTAGAAAGGATTCTTATGTTGACAAAGCTATACATGAAGACGCTAAAGTTGAATACTTCAAAGGCCATTTGTTAAAAAAAATCCCAGATTTTAGAACTGCAATATAATCTAGTCCCAGATGCTCAATTCACATATGAGGAAACTGAGTACCAGAGAAATTAAATGACTAGACAAGAATCAGGCAGGTAACAACCATTTGTAAAGCACTTCAAAAGAAATATGAGATGTGCAAATTTAGAGACATCTTCACTCCAAATGTAAATGTGTACTATCTATGCTCGACCTGTGATAGAGCCTTCTGAGCTTATTTTGGTCTGATCAGCCATAGTCAGACATACTGTACATTGACCCCAACATAGTGATGATACTTGGGTCCTCTTAAAGCACAAAGGACAACCACCAAAACGTGCTGGGTACTGTGGTAAGGCGCAGAGAAACACAGATAGCTAGTACAGGGCATAGGAGAGCTATAACAAAAATGGTTAAAAGTGAATTGAAGCCCTAAGTAAATGAGCTGGTAAGGCAGCATTCAATGAGTTCAAGTCACTAACTCCAGATGAACCACATCCCTTGTCTCTCCCATATGGGTGCCTCCATTTGAGGTGGTCTGGGTATGCATCACATCCCTGTCACACATGGATGAAAGCACAGATGTCATACTTAACTATTTTGCAGCCGACACAAAGCTGGAAGACATGGTTAACATATTGGATAACAGATTAGGGTATTGGAGTAGAAAAATGTGCTGAATCTAACAAGATGAAATTTAGTAGGAGTAAATAATAGAAGCATAGTACTGAGAACATGGATGGTGATAGGCTTATCTGTACTTTGTTCTGGGCAGACTGCATCTGGAGTGTACTATTCAGTTCTAGGTGTCAAACTTTAGGAAGGATGTTGATAAACTGTATCAGATGCAGACCAGGAGGAGGAGAGGTTTGGAAACCATGTTTCTTGAATTAAATTGAATTGATTGAAAGCACTGGGAAAGTTTTGCATGGAGAAGAGAAGATTTAAGGGATATGTGTTAGGTTTCTTCAAGTACAAGGTCTGCCATGTTGGTGAAGGATTGGAATTTTGTATATGGCTTTGTCCCAGAAGTCAGAATTAAGGGTAATAGATAGAATTTGCAAACAAACTGATTTTGGTTTCATGTAAGGAAAACAAAAATCTTAATTATTGGAGCTACCTCAGAATGGAGGGGGCTGCTTCTGGAGGTAATGGGTCCTTCACTGGAGGTCTTGAAGCTGAGGCTGGATGATCAGAATCATAAAATTCCATTGTTGAGAGGGACTTCAGTGGCCATCCACTTCAACCTGCGCCTTAAAAAAGAATCCCTTCTATAATGTAATAAAGTGTTCATTCAGATACTGCTTGTAGACCTCCAGGAAAGAGAGCTCTCTACCTCCTGAGGTATGGCCCATTATGCTTTGGGACAGCTTCGGTTGTTTGGAAGTTTTTCCTGACCCATTGCCGGTATTTTCCCCCTTGCAACTTCTACCTACTGCTCCTATTTCTGCCTTCTGGGGTCAACCAGAATGAAGTTAATTTACATTCCACATAAAAAATTATTCAAATACTTAAATATAATGTTCTTCTGAGTCTTCTCTTCTCCAGGCTAAATATCCCTAGTTCTGTCAACCAAGTCTTTGATGGTTTCAAGGCCCTCTGCCATCTTGGTTGCCTTCCTTTGGACAATCTCTAGCATATTAATTTCCTTCATAAAATATGGTGTTCAGAGCTCAACACAATGTTCTAGATGTGGTCTGACCAAGGCAGAATATAGTGGGACTACCATCACTTCGTTATTTGTGGAAGGTGCATGCCAATGTTGTGTTAGCTTTTTTTAGTTCCCATGTTACATTGTTGATTCGTATTGAGCTTGTAGTTCAGTAAAATCCCCAAATATGTTTTTCACATTCTGTCTCCTTCAATTCATCCTTGTGGAGTAGATTCAACCCAAGTTTTGAAACTCACTAAATTTCATTTTATTAGATTGGCCCACTTTCAGATGAAACTCCATGAGGGCAGGAACCATGTTTTTTTCTGGATTTTATCTTACTTACTATCTAGCACAATACCCTGCATACTTAATGCGTACTTAATATGCTTAATAGATGTTTAATAGTTGTCTGCTAAACTGAACTGAAATACTATACCTGTAGTAGAGCTAGGATAGGAAACAGTGGCAGGTAAAAGTAAAAGAATTTATTATTGTTGTTTAGTCATTTCAGTCATGTCCGATTGTTTACGACCCCACTTGGGGTTTTCATGGCAGAGATACTATAGTGGTTTGCCATTTCCTTCTCCAACTCATTTTAAAGATGAGGAAACTGAGGCAAACAGGGTTAAGTGACTTGCTCAGGGTCACACAATTAGTAAGGGTATGAGGATGGATTTGAACTCATGAACATGAGTCTTCCCAATTCCAAGCCCAGTGCTCTATCTACTGCACTGCCTAGCTGCCCCACAAAAGAATGTGATGCATTTTAAATTTTATTTCCTTTAAAACCTTTAACATTAGGTTGTTTGGGGTCTGGAAGTAGGCTTTAGTTTCCCCACATTACAAAATATAACCATCAGACCATTACATCAGAATGAACAAGGGATTCCAACCACCATAGGAAGTATGTCTTTAAACATTTTGCAGCTGGGGACGCCTGTTTGCTTCAAGAAAAGTACTGGAGATGAAGGAGCAAGAGTGGTTCTATTTAAAACACGTGCTTTTATCTAGCTCACAAAAATTGTTGTCAAGGAACATTTTTGGTGAAATTTCCATGTGGGTAAATTTGAGCAAAAATAGCTCCAAGCACAATGACACCAACAATATTTTAGCTACACATGGGAAATTATTCCATTCAAAGGAGATTTTGAGTAGAAAAAACTCAACTTTATAGGGAAAAAAATTCCTCCCCATTACTGTAATGATAGAGTGTTTCCCCCAGATCTAATCACACACACATTTAGACAAAATGTTTTATATTCGCTGTAATAGCAACATCTGGTGACTTTCTGACAATTCGACAGCAACTAAACTGTGCTTTGGAAAACCCATTTCCTGTGATACAAATCTGTGAAGTTGCCTGGAGACTTAGGGAGGTTGGAAAATTCTCTTTCTCTTGGGTAACGTGCCACCACCCTACCAGGAACTCAGGTGGAAAATTGGAAAGAATGAATAAAAGAAGCCAGACTTATTATGGGCAAAGCATTGTGCTATGTGCTGGGATTATAAAAGGAAGAAGTAAGATAGTCCCTGCTGTCAAAGAGCTCACATTCTAATAGGGGAGACGAGATGTAGGGAAGGTTTCAGGTTCAAGTCAGAAGGATAAGTCCCATGATCCTTAGGTTAAAACAGTAAAGTAAATGGTAATAACTCTAATGCCATTTCCACTGACACAATATCAGTTTCTAATGCTGAATCATTTGATAGTACCAAGGACTTTGGTGGAAAAAGCTTTCTTTTCTAGGTCATTAGTAGGTGTGGCTATAACATCAGTAGCAGCAGTTGCCAGGCTGCATGTCCATGGGGGTTGCTTCCTAGGATGATGGCTTTGAGACTGAAAGTATGGCTTTTCCCAAGGCTCTTGAATTCAGGGTCCTGGATGTCTCTCTTAACATGATGGTGGTAGTCTAACTTGTCTGGCTGGTGGTGCCTCTTGTCTCTCCCTCAGGTGCCTTACCAACTTCACTTAGGTTGGCTTGCTTCCTATGTGGGTTACAATTGGTTGGTAGCTGGTGGAGATGACTGTCCCCGTTCTCCAAAGGAATTCAGGCAAAGTATCATAAGAACCTTCATTTTGAAGAGGGGTGGAGGCTGGTAAGTCTCCCTAGTACCAATGATGTGTGTACTTTTCCTTTCCCAAAAAAACTTTAAGCTCCTTGACATCAGAATATGTATGGTATTTATTCTTTATATCCCAGCCCCCAGCATCACAACTCATACATTTGTCCTTGTTGTTTAGTCGTTTTTCAGTCATGCCCAACTTTTCATAAACCCATTTAGGGTTTTCTTGTCAAAGATACTATAGTAGTTTGCCGTTTTCTTCTCTAGCTCATTTTACAGATGAAGAAACTGAGGCTAATAGGATTAAGTGACTTACCCATGGTCACACAGCTAGTAAGTATTTAATGAGTACTTAATAGATGTTGATTGAATTGAAAAATCAAATAGCCTAATTGATATGCTACAGAATTGAGAAGCTATGGATGAATTTGGAAGAGAATCATTGAATATTTAATAAAAGCAGTTGAAGAGTTATGGCCATCTAATTATTAACCTTGTCAAAGGAATCCATAAGAATATTAATGACAGGAAGTGTGGCATAGTGGATAAAGGGTTGATAAAGGGAGTTAGGAAGACCTGGGTTCAAGTACTGCCTCTGACATATACTAGCTATGTGAACATTAGCAAGTCATAATCTCTATATATCAAGAGACTAGTATGACTAGAGACACTAAGACTTTGTTCTGCAACAAAGATGAGAGTTTCCACACTGAGAGTTCCCTTAACTGGAGAAATCACAATTCTAGACACCCTTCAATCCCCCACCCTCATAACTTAAAAAAGTATTAATGAAGTTTTCCAAAGCCTAGAGCCCAAGTGAAAAGCAGAGTGTCTCAAGAGCAGTCTATGAACACTCACCTCAGAAGCTCCTGAGATTCAGTACACTTGCCTCTGTACTTCTGTCTCTTCTTCTCTCTCAGCTCTTTGCTTCTTTCTGTACATTTGCATCTCTGTTCTCCTCGTGAATCTGTCTTTCTTCCTCTCCCTGTGAGTGTGTTTATATTCCTCCTTCTCCCCCTTCTCACCTTTTCATTTTCCCTTTCCTCTTTCTGTACCCTCTTCTTACACTTCCTCTTCCTTCTTTACTGTTTCCTTTAGCTAGCCATAATCAGCGGTTCCCAAACTTATTTGGCCTGCCTCCCCCTTTAAAAAAAATTACTCAGCACTCCCCTGGAAAACTACTTTCTTTAACCCTTTAATGGTTTTTTAAAAATTAGTGTCATTTTAAAAAAATATAAAATATTTTTTAAAAAGATGCATCTTAAATTTAATAATTTATTGTAAGTTTGAGGTTTTTTCCTGCATTGAAATTTTGATGACACAATATTTCATCATGTAATTCTATAGTCTCATATTGTAAACAAGTCATTGCATGCACATATTCCTGCTGATGCATGCTGGACTTCCTGACAATGCGTGGCATCGTCATCTGCCAACACCTGCTTGTTAAGACCTGTTGGTGGACTTAACCACTTATAACTTGCATTTTGTGTGTTTATTTTGAAAATAATGTAATCACTATGACTTTAACTCTGTTACACAACAGATGAAACTTGTACAAATGATTTTTCAAAATTCTCTTCTCTTCTCTTCTTTCTTTGTGCTTCCACCACCCCCTTATTTTCATTCAATGCTCCACAATTATGCCTGAGGCTACTACCATACCCCTGGGTTATTCCAGTGCCCCCCCCAGGAGGCAGTTTTTCCAATTTTGGGAACCTATGGCCATAATGAACAGAAAATTTTTCCAGTCTCATAGATTCATGTAGACTCACAGTATCTCAGAATTGGTTGGGACCTAATATGTCATCTAGTCCCTGGGCAGAATTGGCTCCTATGACATCTGCAACAAATGATCTTTTGAAGGATTTTGAGTGGAGGATAGGCATTACCAGCCTGAAAAGTAAAGAAGATTAGTCTGGTAGTACATGAAGGAGGAATAGGATAGGGGAGAGGTAGCAAGGAGTGAGAGAGAGAGAGACATAGACAGACAGACAGACAGAAATGGAGAGGGGGCAGGGAGAGAAGGAAGGCAGGGAGGGAGAAAATGGAGAATAAACATTGTTTAAGCACTTACTATGTACCAGTCACTGTGCTAAGCCATTGAGATATAAATATAAGCTAGCAAGATAGTCTCTACCCTCAAGAAGCTTACATTCTAACAGAGAAGATAATGCACAAAAAGGAGCTGAAAGCCGGTGAGGGAGGAGGGTACCCTTTCTGGGGCAATAAAGTAGGGGAGGAAGAGGAAGAGGAAGAGGAGGAGGAGGAGGTAGAGAGAGAAGGAGAGAGAGAGAGAGAGAGAGAGAGAGAGAAAGAGAGAGAGAAAGAAAGAGAGAGAGAGAGACTAGGTGGGGATAATAATAAGGAACTCTGCTAGGGTGGTGTCGGTAGGAATAAAGGGGAGGAGATATATGTAAGAGATGTGGAGGTGAAAACAACAAACCATCACACATCATGACACCATGATTTCTCAAGATGCAGTTGCAACAGAAGAAAGAAGGGTAGAAGAAGGTGCAATTAGAGAGAGGAGAGTGAACTTTTTTGGAGAAGTGGTTGAGCTTTTGATCAGCTTGTTTTCCTTTTCCTCTCCTCCTGTAGCTTGTGCATTCATCCTTAACATTCATTAATAAGCTCAGAAGGTTCTTGGCAATACTGTGGAATTCTTGGATTGCTTAACTTTGATCTGTAGAGTTAGTGAACTTCCTGTCTTTTTCCCATGATGCACATGAAAGATGGTGGGAGCTCAGCCCTGCAATATGCTTCATAAGATGCTCATAGTGGTTAGGCACTTGGAAGCATTGCAAACTCCCCTTACCCTTCAAGCCTTAGGCTACACTTAAATTAGATTGGTCGGAATAGGTTTCTTCCTCTTCTTCAAGAAGAAACATCTCCAGCTCACCAACTTCCACTCTCAGGGGATTTTTTCTTTTATTTAAACTGAATTTTTTATGCTGCAGTTTAGATCTCATTTTCCCCTCTGCCTTTGGTGAGTGTCTAGAAAAGCTTGGCACCATGTAGCAAAGAGACCTCCCTGAAGTTTTCTCTCCTCTCCTCTCCTCCTCCTCCTCCTCCCCTTTTTTCCCCTCTCTTTTCCTTCTCTTCCCTATTCTTCTTCCCCTTCCCCCCTTTTTTTGGAGACAAATCTCCCTATCTTGCCTAGGCTAGAAGTATAGTGGGTTGCCACTCACAGCTCGATCCCATACTGTTCATCAGAAGAGCTTTGTCCTGTTCCTTTTCAAATTTGGGTCAATTCACCCCTCCTTAGGCAGCCGGGAGAGGAGTCACCGTAGTGGTGCCAGACTTAGTGCAGACATCTGATTGCTTTAACCCACCCCTGGTTTGACCTTACCACAGCTCACAACTCCAAGCTCCAGTGATTCACCAGCCTCACCTTCCTTGATGGTAAGGACTGCTGGTGTGTTTCTCCATGCCTAGCCTTAGCCATTTGTTTTCTAAATGAATCAATTCTCTTCCTACTACAGTTGACCTTCTTTGTAACTCTCCAGGAATCGTTCAAGTATCTTTCCTTGCTCCTCAGTCTCTTTCCAGGCTTCTGTGACCTTAGGAATCCTATTTCTCTTTTTGGGTAGTTTCATGGAGGAGAGGACAGCATGGTATAATGGAAATAGTACTAGATTTGGAGTTAGGAGATTCAGATTTGAATCCTGGCTCTGATTTTTATTAGCTGTGGCAAGTCTCTACAATTCTCTGACCTCGATTTCCTCTTTTGTAAGATGGGCATACAATGCTTATACTATCTATTTTGTTGTGAGGAAAGTGCTTTGTAAGCCTTAAAACACTACAGAATTATGTGAATTATAATTATTGACAACTTAATAGCTCAGATTCATTATGAATTATAATTCACATTTATATGGCACTTTAAGGTTTATGAAATGCTTTTTTTCCTAACAGTCTTATAGGTAGGTAGTACACCTATTCTTATTCCCATTTTACAGATTAGGAAAACTGAAGCTGTGGGAAGTTCAAATCAATTTATCTACTTAATTTGATGCAATACAGAAAGCATTTATTAAATGCCTACTATGTGCCAGGCACTTGTTAGGCATGGGAGATAGAGAGAAAAAAATTAAATAGTCATTGCCCTCGAGGAGCTTACACATTCTTGGTAGGAAACAACATGGATAAATAAATTCAAGATAAATATGAAGTGATTTTGAGGAGAGTGCCAACAATGTGGAGGGGATCAGAATTACAGAATAAGAGCTGGAAGGGACTTTAGGGTCCATGTAGTCAAACTCTCTCACTTTACAGAGGAAGAAACAGAGGCGCAGAGGAAGTTATGTGACTTACTAACATTATCACATAAGTAGGAAGGTCAGAGGAAGATCTGAACCAAGGTCCTCTGACCCTAAAGGGAGGTTTTTCTGCATTGTGCCACACTGCCTCCCTATGTAGCCTTGTAGATCACTCTACAGATTCTTTTTGTGGGGATGTGGGAGGGCATTGTGGAAGGCACTGTGGGAGGCACTGTGATTCCTTTTTTTTTTTTTTTTTTGGATCTGTGATTTCATGGGTGATAGGGACTCCTGGAGAATAAGCGCTCGATCACTTAAGAGTCTTAGTAATTTGCCTGAGGGCTCTAAGAAGTTAAATGACTTGGCCAGGGTCACACAGACAGCATGTGTCAGATTTAGGACTTAAACTCTACTCCTCATGAATCCAATGGTACTGTGATTCTAAAACATGGTTATTTGATTAAGTTAATTGACAATGCAATGATCAACTATAAAATCCTCTTCAAATGGCATTTATTGGCTTTTCTTTTGTTAGACTCCTGAATTCATTCCTGTGGGAAACTTCCAGTATGGAAATTTCCCTGGTGATGCAGATTACTTATGATACTTATGGTCACAGAGAGCTGCTCGGAGCCCTGGGAAGTTAAGTGACTTGCCCATGGTCATGCAGCTGGTATGTGTCAGAGGTCTAGCTTGAACCAAGGTTGGTCAGACTCTGAGGTTTGCTCCCTTCATTCCCTGGCCTGAGAAGGCATCCCTCTAATTTTATGCAGTAATCCATTCCAATACTCGTGACGCTTCCTCTCAGGATCTAAATATAGCTGTAAGGACTGCACAGCTGCCATATGTTTCTAATGCAGCTGGCTCATCCTTAAGAAATAAAACAGAAATAGCAAGGTAACATATGTGATTAAGGCATGAAACTTTTTTAAACCTTAGCTTAAAGCTTATGTGAAGATTCTAATCTAATCTTTCTTTTGGTTAAAACATTTTCTTATGCTCAAGGCAAAATTATTTGCTGTGACTCAGCTGTAAATAATGAATGTTAAAGAGTTTAGAAACTGTGTTGTGTTTTCAACTGTATCTGATATCCAGCTAGTAACAGACATTCCATTTCTGGCCTAGTTTTGAAATGCTACCTTCTTTAGTCATGGCTCTGCTGCTTTTTTTTTTTAAAAATAGATTTTTTTCTTTTTTGTTACGAATTTAAATGTTCATCAACAAACACAAAGGACCAAATCCTTGATGTACAAAGGACCAAAAAGAGAATTATGTATGAAACTCTCCATTTCTGTTTTATAATAAAAAAATACATGTTAAATTTAGCAAAGTAGTAACAAAATTTTTCTTTTTGTTTGTGTCCCCTTCAGGACTATTGGTTGTTTTCTTCTGTATTTTTAATATTTTGTTAGTGGTCTTTTCTCTCTCTCTCTCTCTCTCTCTCTCTCTCTCTCTTTGCATTTCTATCATGTCCCACTAATTCACAACCCCTCCATTCCCATCATAGAAAAATATATTTAGATAATAGATAACTTAGATAATAGCTAGATAATTTAGATAACAAATAGATATAGTTAAACAAAACAAATCAAATCATTGACCATTTCTCAAAATATATCTCATTCTTTACCTTTAGTCCATCACCTCTCAGACAAAAGGCTAGGAGCATGCATCAACATTAGTCCTCTGAAGGCATTCTATGCCACTGAGTTGATGCAAGTTCTGAAGTCTTTCTATGTTTTCTTTACATTATTGTGGTCATCAAGTGAATCATTATCCTGATTCTACTCATTTCACTATGCATTGATTCATATAGGTCTTTTAATTTTTCTTTGAATTCTTCATGTTGGTTATTTCTTACAAAGCGATAATTATTCCATCCATCAAATCAGCAAAGATAAAAATAGCAACTGTTGGAAGGGCTATAGGATAACTGATTCGGTGGATGGAAGGTGAAACCTAAGAGTTTTAAAATTCACAATTTTTATTGTGAGTATTTGGGGCATTCCTCCAAATATGGTTGTTGATAGCTTTCTTGTCTTATTTTTAAAACTCTCTGTTCATATTTGTTTACACCTTACCTATTGCGGGATAGTTCCTGTTCTTATATATTTGTATTAATTCCTTGTGTAAGAAGTTTGCCCCGTGAGACTTCAGCAAAAGCTGAGAGTCTGGCATGACTAAACAACCCAAACATTTAAATGTAAAGGAGAAGGCCTTCAGATATAAATAGACATCCTCTATCTTAGAAAAGGACTGAGACTGAAGTAGTACAATTTTAGGGCAATTATACTGACTAAAGTCAGTGAGACAATGAACTTGCCTAAAGCTCCTTATCTTTCCCCCTAAATCCTCCCCCCGCCAGCCCCTATCTTTCCTATTACTGTCGAGGGTAACACCAACCTCCCAATCCCTTAGACTTGTAGCCTAGAAGTCATCCAGTCAATATACTACACTCTGAAGAGCCAGTCCAAACTGAGTAGCAGAATAACTCATTCATCACAAACGCCATGACCCACAGCAAACTCCAGGACCCTCTACCGAAAGAAAGGATGTTGAGGCCCTGTAGTTCCATAATATTGAGTTGCCTTGACCATGTGTTCTTATATGTATGCTTCACTTCCATAGTATTTTAAACTGGTGCCCCTTCTCACCCCTATGGCTTGTAGCTGCTGAAGAATATGCCCTGAGTTTTAGGGGGTATTGCTTTGTAAACAATGTTCTTGCTATGTCATTTGAATCAATGACTTTGTTAAAGGACTGAGTTACTGTGGTGGGGGCTTGTGAGCCAGTGCTAGGAGGATAGCCACTCGCAGGGTTACCACTAGAAACTTGTAATTAGCAGCACCCATCCCTCCATTGACCTCACTTGCCAGTGCCAGATTTTCTAGCTTTAATCCAGTATCAAATAGTCTTGATTATTACTACTTAGTACTCTAGTTTGAGATTTGCTAATGTTAAGCTTTCTTCATTTCTACTTTTTTCACACTTTCCCTTGAAATTCTTGACATTTTGTTCTTTTAGGTGAAATTTGTTATTATTTTGTCTATTTTCGTAATGTAACTCATTGTTAGTTCAATTAGAATAGAACTAAATCTATGCATTAATTTGGTTACTACCGTCACTTTTATTATATTGCTGTCCAGCCATAAACAATTAAAATCACTCATTCCTTTATTTCAAGAAATAACATTTTGTAGTTGTATTCATCTGATTTCAAAGTGATCTTTTGCTGGTTGACTCCTAGTTATTTTGTATTTTTTTGTGGTTATTTTTTAATCCCTACTTTCTGGGTTTTTTTTTATAGTATACGTAAAGATGGGTAATTTGTATACTCATTTGATATCTTGTTACTTACCTGAGGTTATGGTTTCAATTAATGTTTAGTTGAATCACTAAGATTCTTTAAGTAAACTGGCATATCATTTGCAAATAGTGTTAATTTTGCTTCCTCTTTGTTTTTCCCTTAATTTATTTTTATGGCTTTTCAGCTTTATATAGCATTTTTAGCAATATCATATTATGATGGTGACAATGAATGTTCTGGTTTTGCCTCTGATCTTATTGGAAAGGCCTTTAGTATTTCTCCTTTATAGATCATGATAATTCTGGGTTTTAGGTAGGTGCTCTTTACCCTACTAAGGAAAGATCTGTTTAGTTCTATAATTTCTAGTATTAAAATCATGAATAATTTTTTAATTTATTGTTGTAGACTCTGTGCTATTGTTTTTCATCACTATTTAACTAGAGATACTTCTTTATGATTTTTTCTGCTTTGTCTTTTTCTGGTGTGGCTATTATGGCCATATTTGTCTCAAAGAAACAATTTGACAAAATTCTCTATTTTTGCAAATAATTTATATAATATTGCAGTTGATTATTCAATTCAATTGTAAGTCTATCTGGGTCCTTTTTTTTCCTTTTCAGAGTTTGTCTATTTTTTTTCTATTCCTGTGATTTGGTTGTTTAAATTTCTTATTCTTTTAATTTATTTTATATTTTTGAAAATATTTAAACCTTTTATTTAAATTTCAAGTTCTGTTGGCATGTAAATATTAAAATAGTTTCTCATAATTTTCTTTATTTTTTCCTTCATCTGTTGTAAATCTTAATCTGTTCTCCTTTTCATTTTTATTTTGTTCACTTGGTTTTGCTGTCCTTTCTTTGACTAAATTAGCTAATTTTCATTATTTATTAATTTTTTAAAATTTTAATTCATTAATTTTTTCAATAAAGCAGATTCTAGTTTTCTTTATCAACTTGGTAGTTTTCTGTTTTCAATTGTAATCTCTTTTTTAATTTTAGAATTTCCATTTTTGTATGTATTTGGCTTTTTATTTGTTGTTTTCTACTTTTCTACTTTTACTTGCCCAAATTAATTGATCTCTTCTTTCTTGTTGATGAAAGTGTTTAGAGATAGAAATTTTCTCCTGATGATTGCTTTGGTTGAACCCCAAAAGTTTGGTACGTTATTCCCATATGATTTTCTTTGATAAAATTATTTATTGTTTCCCCAATTTGCTCTTTGGACCTTCTTTTTTCATTAGGATTATATTATTTACTTGTATTTAAATAGGAATTCTTAATTTAAATTTCCCTTATTAATTATAATTCTTATTACATTGCAGTCAATAACTGTTGTGTTTTTCTATATTTGTTTATGAGGTTTTTTAAATGCCTTGGTATACAGTGAATCTTTGTAAAGGTCCAGCTTTTTTACCTAGCTGCTCTGTGTCCTCAGGTGTGTTATTTTATATCTCTGGGCTTCAGTTTTCTCCATCCTAAAATAATGGGGATTATGAAATAATAACAACAACAACAATAATAATGATAACTATAATTTATATAGAGCTTTAGGTTTACAAAGCACCTTGTAAATATTATCTCATTTTATCTTACAACAACCATGGTAGGTGCTATAATTATCCCTATTTTATAGATCAGGAAACTGAGGCAAATGGTAGGTAAGTGACTTGCCAAGGGTTACATAGTAGTATGTGTCTGAGGACAAGCAGGGAGCAACCTGAGAAGCCATTTAGTTCAACTTTCTTATCTACAGATGAGGAAACTGAAACCTAGGGATGTTAAGTGACACTGACCATAAGTGGTTGAGCCACATCTAAACTATGTCCTCTTACCTCAAATCTAGGGCTCTTCTACTATATTACATCACTGGACTAAATGATATGTGAAGTCCTTTGTAGTTCTAAATTCTATGATTCCACAATCATTCTCATTTTCTTCCCTCATTATAGTCCTTTCCCTATTTCTACATTCCTGTCCCTGGCCTTATACAAAACAAATAAACGAACAAAATTTTTCTCCAATAGAAATAAATTCCCTCCCAGAAAACATTTCGACTTGTATGAAAATTAGACAAAGACATATGAATTAAATTTCCTTGTAAATTAATATGGACTTAAGGGGATGGGAGGGGAGACATTTGAGGCTTTTCTGAGACTAAAGTATTTGGAAAAATAATTCTGAGTTATTCACTAAAGCAGAAACACAGATTTATTCTGTTCCCATGAGTGATTTTGCCACGTAATGAAAAGCCGGATGCACTCATTTTACTTTTTGTGTAATAATAATAATAATAATGATAATATTTAAAAATTTATACCAGTCTAGCTATTGGAGTTTTCCCTTTTGCCATTACCACCTCCCCTTAGCAACCTACAACAAAACAGGGACAAACTGGGGTTTCAATGATAATAGCACTATTAAACTCTTTATCTGAATTATTTCAAATATATTCTTCTCTCTGTTGCTAGGTAATCCAAAATGATTAAACTTTTCACTAAATCCCTGGACTATTAGCCTTACCAAGGAGATCTGGTAATAAGAAGTAATTCTTTCACTATGTTTCTGAATCATGGAGTCTTAAAAATCTAAGAGCTTGAATGAAGCCATTGATTCTAGGCCATACTTGAACATGAATTATTTCTATACTTTACTAGACAAATATACGTGTCTTAGTTTAAGAAGTTTCAATAAAAGAAAATTCTAATTCATAAGAAATTAGAGCTGGCTATTCATCTTACAGAAGGATTTATTGCAAGAAGTAAGATTACATGGAAAATAACAGAAAGTTGTCCAAGGCCCCTGTGATCTCATTCTCTCTCTCTCTGTTTGTCTCTGTCTCTGTCTCTGTCCCTCTCTCAGAACTGGTATGTAAATAGTCAGTAAATATTAATTATTATTAATAATGCCACCTTATTTTTGTATAACACTTTAACAAAACTCTTTCACAAAAAGAATCTCATTTGATTCCAACAACAACCCTCTGAGATAAAACAGACATTATTATTCCCTACTCTATAAACAAATAAATTGAGATGCAGAGAGGCTAAATGACTTGTCCAGATCACACAGTTCAGAAGAAGTTAAAGTTACTGATATCCTTTCCTAATACTGTCCATTATTGCTATGGAATTGATGATTGTGGGAAAGATATTATGAATCCAACTCTCAGGCTTTTCCCACCAGCCTGGCAAGGATGCCTCTCTAGTTAATGATGATGATAATTAAATACTTCCATGGATTGATGAATCTATGATCTTATCAATGTATATGCTTTGTCCATTGGTACTAATTACAACCTACCCAGGCCTTTTATCCTTTGTCCATGTCCTCCTGTCCTCAACAGGGTATCTACTTAATGTTTTATTCCTTATATCTCTTGAGATGGCCTGGATACCAATGGAGCACATAGGCTATCTATAAGTCATGCTTCACTTTCCACATGGCTAATCCATCTCCTTTTCTGGTTTGATATTTCTTTGATCATATCTTTTAGTCTACTTGTACTTCATAGTTCCTTGTTGTTAATACATCAAGGCCTACTCATGCCCATTATGCATTTCTTCCTTGACATTTGGTTGACCTGCAACTTTAATTATTGGGATATTGTTTATTCTATGCTTAGATATATAGAATTACCTGAAGAATATTGGTGTTAAAGACATTCAATTTTATTTCAAGGTGAAGCTTGGAGTCCAGTTATTAAAATCACTGTTCACCTTTACAAAGCAATGTAGCCTATTTGCTCTTCCTTTCCAATTGTGAGCCCAGTTATCGTTCCTTGGAAGTATTTGTCTGAGGTATCTATATTTACTTATTGACCGGCTCTATGGAATCTCAATTCAACTATATAACATGATCTGGATAATAGGCCTCCTTCGAGTTATATTTTCCAGTGTGGATAGTTAGGCCAAACTCTCTGGGGTTCTCATATGCATCTCATTTAGAAGACTCTGCAAATTCAGTGCTGGTTGTAATTAGCACAATGTCATCTACAAATGAGAATATCTAGCGGACCTCACCATAATTAGGAAATATCTCTTCCATTTGGACTCAACACTGGACATCATCCATGATGGTGGTAAACACTTTTGGCAAGCTTGTGCCTCATGTGATATTTAACAAGGGGTTATCAAACAAAATCATCTCTGTTAATGAAACTTTTAAGGAAAATTTTACAATTGTATCTATATCTGTATCTGTATATACATTTATGAATCCATGTTGGATAAAAGCCTTTAAGGTCTCTTTTTGCTCTACAAAATCAAATGCTTTTTAAAAATAGTCAACAGGCACAATGACATCTTTTATTCTCTACCCCTTTTAGTTAGTTGTGTGACTGAATGGCAGAGTTGAATCCAGGCCTTCCTGGCTTCAAGTCCAATAATCTATACATTGTGCCACAGTTGTCTGGTCCAAGACTCTCGGTTTATATTTTGGAAAACAGGTCTAGAGAGTTAAGTAATATGCCCAAGGCCACACAGGAAGTAAACGGCAGATCTGGGGTCTTGAATGCAGATCCTCTGACTCCAGCTCCAGTTTTCTTTTCATTTTACTACATCTCCTCCTACCTTTACAGGTCAAAGGACCAGGAGCTGCTAAGATGGTCCCCATTTAACTGTGAGAAGAAGCTCAGTTTTTCCTGTTCAAGACTGGGGTAATCTTCCTTTGGAGGTAGTCACTACCAACTGAAGGCACGAGTAAAACGAACTCTGTGCTCCTAATCATAGAACGCTTTGGTTAAAACCTACAAGTTAATGACTGTGATAGAACCAAATACGGTGTTTTTACAGCATTGTAATGAGGCAAACTTTCCAAAGTCGGCATGTCTTTAATTTGTTCTGGTTGAAGTTGTCAGAAATCCTACTGGTGTGCGATAAAACAGCATTCACATAAGATGTGAACATTTACTTTGGAGCATTTAGTCTCTTGCTTTCTTAGAAGTAACCTTAGTAACGGTGATTAGCACATATCTTATTGATTGTTTGAATGTGACCAGGCCCTTGGAGATGCTGACCTAAAGTGAAAAATATTTGAAGTTGTCATTGAATTTTCCTAGACTTCAGTTTCACGATGCAGTCGAGCTAGATAATATTGCACCTCACAGTTATGTCATGCTATCAAAGTCTGAAAGTGTTTTACATATCTTATCTTGAGGTGGCAGGGTAGATGGTACACTGGACTTACATAGTCAGGATGACTTGAGTTCAGATCTAGCCTTGGATACTTATTAGCTGTAAGACCCTGGGAAAGTCATTTAACTTCTGTTGACCTCATTTTCCTCATCTGTTAAATAAGGATAATAATTTACCTCTCAGGGTTGTTGTGACAAGCAAATGAGATAATATCTGTAAAGTGCTATATAAATGCAAGTTATTATCTTATTTGATTCTAATAATAATAATAATGACACAGAACATTTGTTATGTGCTGGGCATTGTGCTAAGCACTTTACATTGTGCTAAGCACTACCTTGTGAGGTAATTGCTACTATTAATACCCTTTTTTACAGATGAAGAAAATGAGTTTCAGAGTGGTTAAATGACTTATCTAGGGTTACGTAGTCTCATAGGTACAATTTCTTTCTGATTCCAAATCCACTATTCTACCCATTTGACTCAGCTGGCTGATTTTCTAAGTTGTCTTCCATCTCTAGATCTTATGATCTGAATATGGTAAAGGAGTGAATGCTCCCCCAAGTTCCCTTTCTGACACCTTCCTTACTTACTGAGGTGGTATGTGGAATAATAATCAACAAGTGATTTCGTTATTTCTTTGATTTGACTCATCAGCTCATGCACCTTGAAATAGGCACTGCAGATGAATAATATGTGGCGCCCAGAATAGAATAAGAGGAGAAAGAAGGAGATTGGCCGTATTGCCTTTGGAAAATGTAGAGCTTTTAGGGACCCCAAGCTCCTTCCTGAAACAAAGAACCATCCTTTTAATGACAATATTTTTTTTTTTCTGGTGATGCTGCATGGCTATGAATCACAGTCCCTAAAGGATTAAAGTTCAAAGTCACCCAGAAAATAATGAAGAGGTATGTGGTGTTTGACAATAGGCTACAAAACACCGCCTGTGAGGAACTGTACAGAAGAAGTGGGTAAAAAGGATGTCATGACAGAGATATATGACCAGAAAAGAAGGTGGGCCAGTCATGGAATGAGGACTATGAGTAACAGATGGGTGACTTACATGCTTCAGGTGTATCCATGCAATTTCTTTTTTTCAAATAAAATTTTATTGATATTTTCTGTTTCTTACATCATCATAGTTATTCCAAGTATACCTCCCCTTTCTCCCCCACCTCCTGAGAGCTATCCCATATGACAAATAATATATTTTAGAGAAGGAAAAATATCCCATCAGCACAATTGATCAATACATTGAAAAAGTCCAAAAACATGTGCAGCATGATTGGGACTATCTTCTCACATCTCTTCAATCGAGTCCTACATGATCTTTATATTTTGTTACTTTTACTTTTGATTTTTTTGGTGTGTGGTTGTTCTTTCCATTTACATTATTGCAGTTACTGCGTATATTATTTTCTTGGCTCTGCTTACTTCACTCTTCATCAGTTCATATGGATGTTTTCATACTTCTCTGAATTCTTTACACACAGCTTTTCTTAGAGGATGTTAATATTCCATTATATTAATGTATCACAATTTGTTTAGCCATTCCCCAAATGATAGACATCTACTTTGTTTCCAATTCTTAGCAATCACAAAAAGTGCTGCTATAAAAATTTTGGAATATATGAGAACTTTCCTCTTATTTATGGCTTCCTTGGGGTACAAACTCAGTAATGGAATCTTTGGTTCAAAGGGTAGGGACATCTTAGTCACTTTATTTGCGTGGTTCCAAATTGCTTTCCCAAATGATTGTACTGTTGCACAGCTCTACCAAAATATATTATTGTACCTATCATTCCACCACTGAGTATTGCCATTTTTTTGTCATTTTTGCCATTTTGCAGCCTGTGAGGTAAAACCTCAGGATTATTTTAATTTGCATTTCTTTTATTATTTGTGATTTGGAACATTCTTTCTTGTGGTTGTCAATAATTTGCAATTTTTTGGAAAAACTATTCATATCCTTTGATCACTTGTCTGTTTAGGGAATGGTTATTAGTCATTTTATATGTATATATGTATATATATATATTATATATATATACATATATATATGTCATTTACATATCTTAGATACCAAACCTTTATCAGAGAAACATGATACAAAGATTTTTTTCTATTTGACCACTTCCCTTCTTATCTGAGCTGAATTAATTTTGTCTTTGCAGAATTTTTTTGCTTTCAACATTTACTTTTATAAGATTTTTTATCAATAAATTTATTTATTTTTACTTTTCAACATTTATTTCCATAAGATTTCGAGTTTCAAATTTTCACCCCATCTCGCCCCTCCCCCCACCCCAAGATGGCATGCATTCTGAATACCCCTTCCCCTAGTCTGCCTTCCCTTCTATCTCTCCCCCTCTTCTCTTATCCCCTTCCCCTTCTATTTTGCTGTAGGGCAAGATAGATTTCTGTACCCCATTTCCTGTATTTCTTATTTCCCACTTGCATGTGAAAACATTTTTTTAAACATGTGTTTTTAAAACTTTGGGTTCCAAATTTTCTCCCTTCCTCCCTCCCCACCCACCCTCATTGAAAAGGCAAGCAACTCAATATAGGTTATACGTGTGCAGTTATGCAAAACACTTCCATAGTAGACATGCTGTGAAAAAATAACTCTATTTCCCTTAATCCTATCCTATCCCCCCCATTTATTCTATTCTTTCTTTTGACGCTGTCCCTCCTCAGAAGTATTTGCTTCTGATTACCCCCTTTCCCAATCTGCCCTCCTCTCTATTATCCCCCTACTCTCTTCCCCCTGCAGTTTCCTGTAGGGTAAGACAGATTTCCATACCCAATTGAGTATGTATTTATTCCCTCCTTAAGTCAAATCCCATGAGAATAAGATTCACTCATTCCTTCTCACCTTCCCTTGTTTCCCTTTCACTGTAAGAGCCTTTTCTTTTGTGTTTGTTTTTTTTTTTCTGAGATAATTTACCCTGTTCTAATTCTTTCTCCTTCTCCTAGTATAATCCTCTCTCACCCCTTAATTTTATTCTCCAGATATGGTCACTTCATCTTCAACTCAACCTGTGCCCTCTATCTATTCATTTATCTATCTATCTATACGTACATATAATTTTTTTCCCTCCAACTACCCTAATACTGACAAAGGTCTCATGAGTTACAAATATCATCTTTCCATGCAGGAATGTAAACAGTTCAACCTTAATAAGTCTCTTATGATTTCTCTTTCCTGTTTAGCTCTTCATGTTCCACTTGAGTCTTGTATTGGAAAGTCAAATTTTCTATTCAGCTCTGGTCTTTTCATCAAGAATGCTTGAAAGTCCTCTATTTCACTGAATGACCATTTTTTCCCCTGAAGGATTATACTCAGTTTTGCTGGGTAGGTGATTCTTGGTTGTAATCCTATCTCCTTTGCCCTCCAGAATATTGTATTCCATGCCCTGCAGTCCTGTAATATAGAAGCTGCTAAATCTTGTGTTATCCTGATGTGTTTCCACAATACTTGACTTGTTTCTTTCTGATTGCTTGCAATATTTTCTCCTTGACCTGGGAACTCTGGAATTTGGCTACAATATTCTTAGGAGTTATCCTTTGGGGATCTCTTTCAGGAGGAGATCGGCGGATTCTTTCAATTTCTATTTTGCCCTCTGGTTCTAAAATATCAGAGCAGTTTTCCTTAATAATTTCTTGAAAGATGATGTCTAGGCTCTTTTTTTGATCATGGCTTTCAGATAGTCCAATAATTTTTAAATTCTCTCTCCTGGATCTATTTTCCAGGTCAGTTGTTTTTCCAATGAGATATTTCACATTGCTTTCTAATTTTTCATTCTTTTGGATTTGTTTTACAGTGTCTTGATTTCTTATAAAGTCACTAGCTTCCAATTGCTCTATTCTAATTTTTAAGGAAGTATTTTCTTCAGTAATCTTTTGGACTTCCTGTTCCATTTGACCAATTTTGCTTCTTAGGGCATTCTTCTCCTCATTGGCTTTTTGGACCTCTTTTGCCATTTGAGTTAGGCTATTTTTTAAGGTGTTATTTTCTTCAGTATTTTTTTGGGTCTCCTTTAGCAAGCTGTTGACTTGTTTTTCATGATTTTCTTGCATCACTCTTATTTCTCTTCCCAGTTTTTCCTCTACTTCTCTTACTTGCTTCTCAAAATCCCTTTTGAGCTCTTCCAAGGCCTGGGACTGATTCATATTTTTCTTGGAGGCTTTGGATGTAGGAGCTTTGATTTTGTTGTCTTCTTCTGGTTGTATGTTTTGATCTTCTTTGTTACCAAAGTAAGATAATGTAGTCTGACTCTTTTTGCGCTACTTACTCATGATCCCAGCCAATTACTTGAGTTTTAAACTCTTTGTTAAGGTAAGAGTCTGTTTCCAATGTGGAGAATGTACTGTCCCAAGCTTCGGGGGTTTGTACAGCTGTTTTCAGAGGTACTTCTAGGGACCTGTAAATTTTCAGTTCTTTGAAGGTGGTATGATAAGGGGCGAGGTGTTTCCTCCCCACTGCCACAAGCTCCACCATGCCAGCATTCCTCCTTGCCCCAGGCCTGCCCCTCAGAACTGTGACCCAGATCCAAGCACAGGCAAAGCAAGAGATTCCTAGCTCAGCATTGGCAAAGAGATCCCTGTAATCCCCTTCTGATCATCCACTAGATTCCCCCTCAGTCTGTGGGCCAGAAGCTCAGGAGGCAACCGCCAGAGCTGAGACGTAGCTTCTCTTTCACCGCAGTCACAGACTTTTCCCACTGACCTTCTAAGTTGTCTTTGGTGTTCATGAGTTGAGAAGTCTGGAAACTGCCACAGCTGCCTGCGATTCAGTCCTCTGAGGCCTGCTTCAGGTTTGCTGTGGCCTGCCCGCCCACACCAAACTGTGCTCCTCTCCCCGCCCGGTGCGATATACCTTTCTGATCAGCCATCCAGGTTGTCTTGGGCTGGAAATTTGTTTCACTCTGTTGTTTTGTGAGTTCTGCTGCTTTAGAATTTGTTTAGAGCCATTTTTTAACAGGTATTTGAAGACGTTTGGGGGAGAGCTCAAGCAAGTCACCGCTTTCACTCTACCATCTTGGTTCTGCCTCTATAAGATTTTGAATTTCAAATTTTTTCTCCCTCCCTCTCTGCCCCCCTCCCAAGATGGCAAGTAATCTGATACAGGTTATACATGTACAATTATATTAAACGTATTTCCACATTAGTCATGTTGTGAGAGTAGAATCAGAACAAAAGGGAAAAACCCTGAGCAAAAAAAAAAAAAAAGGTGAAAATAGTATGCTTTGTTCTGTGTTCAGACTCTATGGTTCTTTTTCTGGATGTGGATAGCATTTTCCATCATGAGTCTTATGGAATTGTCTTAGATCATTGTATTGCTGAGAAGAGCTAAGTCTATCAAAGTTGGTCATTGTAGTGTTGCTGTTACTGTACAATGTTCTCTTGGCTCTGCTCACTTCACTCAGCGTCAGTTCATGTAAGTCTTTCCAGGTTTTTCTGAAATCCACCTTGCAGAAGTTTTTTGGTTTCATGTAATCAAAGTTATGTATTTTTTTGTGATTGCATCTATTTCTTGTTTGGTTAAGAATACATCTCCTATCCATAGCTATGAGAGGTATAAGATTTGTTCCTCTTCTCATTTGTCTAAATACTATGATCTTTAACATTAAGGTCATGTATCCATTTAGGATGTACTATGTAGAATGTATTTAGAAGGTAAGGTGTTGGTGTAAGCCTAATTTCTGCCAGACTACTTTCCAGTATTCCCAGCAGTTTTTTTTTTTTTTTTATAAAATAAGCAGTGTTTTCCTAGGTAATTTATATTTTCTACTTTATCAAATGCTGGGTTATTGAGTTCATTTCTGATTCTTCTTTTTCTAGTCTGTTCCATTTATCTATCTTTCTATTTTATGAACAAAACCAGATGATTTTTGATTACTGTTGCTTTGAGGTCTGGAAGTACTGTTCTCTCTTCATCCCTATTTCTTTCATCATTTTCCTTGGTATTTTAAATCTTTTGTTTTTCCAAATGAATGTTGTCATTATTTTCATCAAGATCTATAAAATATCCCTTTAGTAATTTAATTGGTATAGCATTAAAAGTATAAACTAATTTTGGTAGTATTGTCATTTTTATTATATTGGCATGGCCTAGCCTTAAGCCCTGAAAATACTCCCCTATCTATTTAGGTTTTTCTTTATTTCTTTAAGGAGTACCATACAATTTAATCTATGTAAGTCTTTTGTGTTTTGATAGGTTGATCCCCAGATATTTTATGCATTTTACAGTTATTTGGAATAGTAAATTCTCATTCTTGGGATTCTTTCTTCTTTTTAAAAAGTATTATTATATTTGTTTGCAAAATCTTTGTGCCCTAGTATAGGGTTAATTTAAAAAAAATCCAGGTGGTGCTGTGAAAGATGTATATTCTTTTGTTGTTCCATTTAGAACTATCTTAAGTCTTTTAACTCAAGTTTCTCCAGAAATTTTTTCAGTTCCATATTTTCTGTTTTGTTTATCTTTCTGTTACTTATCTAAAACTGAGAGAGGGATATTGAAGTCTCCTGTCACTATTGTTACTGTCTATGTCTTCTTGTAGCTCAGATAATGTTTCCTTTATGAATTTGAATGCTAAGGCTTTTGGAGCATATAAGTTATAACTGATTAGTGTTTTGTCTGTGGTTCCTTTCCGCAGAATATAGTTTCTTTGCTTATCCTTTTTTATTTTTCAAATGTTTGTTCTTGCTTTGTCAGATAACAAGATTTCAATGCCAGCTTTTTGGGATTCATTTGACACATAGTACATTTTTTTTCCTTCCCCTCAATTTTATGTTGTGTATATCTTTGTTTTTTAAATGTGTTTAATATAAGCAACAGATTGTAGTTTTGTTTTCTTTTCCAATCTGTCACTCTTTTTTATTTTATTGGATCATTCAATCAATTCACATTAAAGTTATGAGAATTAGTTTTATATTTTCATCCATCTGTGTCTAACATTTTTTTCAAGTTATGATTTTTCCCCTCTTCTGCTGTAAGCATAGTACCATGTCCCTTTAGTTACTTTATCTTTTTTTAAGGAGGCCCTGTTGCCACCAACTCTCTTCCTTGTACCCCTGATCCTCTTATCTCATGAGTTATGTCTTTCCCTTTGGGGTTTTGCTTATTAGTATCTTTTTCTTTCCTGCTTTTATCTGGTTATATAATTCTTCCTTACTTTTCCCCCTCTTTGTTAATTAGGTATATTAGCCATTCTTTTCTCCTCCAATTAGATTTTAAAATTTCATTTTTTTTACCCCTTTCCAAAAGGGATTTCTCTCACTCTCTTTATTATCAATCCTCTCTGTCTATTCTAGACCCTCATTCTCTTATTCATGATGCCTATAACTCTCTCTTTTTTTCTGTATTCTTCACGTGATGAAAACGTCCAACGTATCTGTTCTAGGCTCTCCTCTATAGGCGGTTCTGCCACTGACTTGTAGAACTTGACTTGTGGATTCCTCTTTTCCACTGTGCCTCACTCCCAGAACAATGCCAGTTATTGTAGGTGTCAGAGAGGACGATGCCCCATGGATCTCTTTTCACAGATCATCTTTCTTCATTCATAGAAGTACTCATCAGTATAACCCCCTCTTACCACCAAAGCAAGGTTTCCTTTCTTCCCTCCCCCTTCTTTCCTTCGTCTCCCTTTCAATCTTTCCCCCTCCTCCTCATCTGCTTCTGTAGGTTTTTCTCTTTTTGAGACCACAGGGGTCATCTTCCCCTCATTGCTTGCCCTAGATTTGACCCCTGCTATCCCCTTCATCCAGTACAGATAATAAAATCATAAGACAAGGACAAACAGTACATAGCATTCATTTCTCATGGTGCTATGGGGAAAGCATAGGAGTCCCCAGATGTTGCTAATTAACCGTGACCTCGGGCAAGTCAGCTAATGGTTCCAGGCCTCAGTTTCCTTATCTATGAAATGAAGATTCTTTGAAGCCCCTCTAATTCTATTATTCTGAGTAGGTTTTATTAGCTTGTGAACTTCTCGAAAACTAACAAAAAGAAAAATGAAAGAAATAAAGCAGAGGCAGTGTGATGTCCTGGAAAGAGCAGTGGGGTTGAAATTAGTAGACCTGGAGTTGAATTCTGGTCCTGACTATGCCACTTTGACAAGTAATTTAACTGCTCTGAATCTCATTTTCCCCACTTGGGAAACTTGGGAAATAGGGCTTGTTTCATTCTTTGTCTTTGTATCCGCATTGGCTTGCATGGTGTGTGGCATGCAGTAGGTGCTTTATAAATGTTGATTTATTGGTTGCTTGGGATGATAATACTCCTGCTACCTATTTTATCACGTTGCTGAAAGGAAAATCTTTTGGAAATTTTAAAGGGTGACAGAAACATAAGTTATTTTTATTAGAAAACTATGAAATTTGCATTTATATTTCATATACTGTTTGACATAAGAGTATTACTTTCTCCCCTTTACTGGAGTTTTTGTATGCGACTAGCCATGTAAAACAGAGAGCAATAGTGGAGGGGAAATTAAAGGGCCACTGTCTCATCCCCTTGCTAATGATTTCACAGTGTCATAGTAAAGTTTTCAGAGGAAGTGTTTTCACTTCCATCACTTCATGAAACCTACTGACCAAATATTTGCCCTAGTGTGTCTGGGACACATTTGGAAAACACACAAAAAGCCTAGGGACAAAGTTAATGATCTAAATTCACCTTTGATTGCCTTTACCTATGGTTTTAGGGATCAGATTGATGTGTTTGCTTATTACTCCACATAAAGTTTCTTCCATTGTAGGAAGCGTCACACTTAGTTGAGGGACAGCATAGGATAGTCAGACTCAGAGCCAGGAAACCAGGTCTCAAATCATACTTTGAACTCTAAGTAGCCTTGGGAAGATGGGTAAGTCAGACCTTCCATTTTTATCTCAGCAAAATGGAGCGAATAATCCTTGTGGAACCTGCCTTGCTGGGGTGTTTGTTGTGAAGGAGGTCAACAGCCTTAAAGCACTAAGTGTGAGTTATTAATCATTTGCCAAGATGAGCCCATTTAGGTTGGCAATTTGACTGCACAAGGAGTTTTATCTAATATTCCTACTTGAGCTCACCAGGTGTTTCTTAGCATTTATGAGGACTGATTTCCATTTTGCTGGTCTGGCAAATGCCATGAAAGCCAGGTCATCTTTGTAGCTGTGTAATACCTTGTATAAGTGGCTACTGGTTGCATTAAACTCTCCCTATCAGTGTATAGTAGTGGGATAAGTTTATGCTCCACTCCTCACAAAATGAAGAAAGTGTTACTGTGACTATCTTCTGAAGCCACCTCACTTCATCTTCTTACTTTCTTCTTATCATTCCACATTATTTCAACTTATTTGATGGATCTGATGTAATTTTTGTTGTTTTCATTTATTTCTTTTGTCTTTACTGTTCTTCCATTTGGTGGAGGGAGTTACATTAAAGGTTTAATTGCACAAGCAACTGAATCTCAATAAATGTTAAAATGATGCTAGTTTGGGGGCCTCAGGAACCCTTATAAATTTGTTCCATTGAACTTGATAGTAATTATGTTTTCTAAGAAATTATACCCTAGAGTCCCCCCCACACCACATATACCTCCACCAAGGAAAGTATAACCCTGGCAAGGGATAGGGAGGGGAATTGCATTAAAATTAGTTGTTACTATTTTTAATCACAATTACCCTGTGGCTTGCTGAAGGGTAGGGGAACATGGTACAGAAGAACTGGGGTCCAGGTATATATTAATACACATGATATTGACTCTTTGGTGTTCCTAGTTCTTGAGGAGCAAAAGCCTAAAGGGTATAACACCCTGGTATCTGCCAATTTTAACTCTATCCGTTCTCCCATATACATGATCATAGGATCATTGTCCAGAATCTGGCACGTGCCAAGTCTGGTGGGCAGGCCAAATCCAGCCCACCATCTGTTTTTGTGCTACCCCTGAACTAAGAACAGTTTTTGCCTTTTTAAATGGTTGAAAAAAATCAAAAGATAAAAAATCAAAAATCAAAATTAAATATAATATTCCACAACACATGAATATTATATGAAATCCAAATTTCAATGTCCATAATTAAAATTTTATTGAAATACAGCCATGCTCATTCATTCACATATTGTCTATAGCTGCTTTCATGCTACAATAGCAGAGCTGAATAGTTGGGACAGAGACCCTATGTGCTACTCTCATCGATTTGCACTGCTGCCTAGACATTCCAGATTGCAGCAACAAAGTTATGACTTGACAGTATTTTAAATGCAATGCCTATCTCTCTACTATCACTTGTAAAATTTATCGGTGCATAACTATCATGTCAAAACCAGAAAAGAATATAAAAAAAGTTTTATTATTTTTTTTAGAGCTCAGGGATGAGACTGAAATTTTTCTGAATGAGAACTCTCTTCAACCATTACTATTGAATACTGAATGGTTTTGGAAATTAACTATTGGTACAGACTTGATGTTTTTTAATGAATTCAGCCTAAAATCACATTGATGAGGTTTTTAATGAATTCAACCTAAAATCACAAGGCAAAATTGTGCTTTTATGCAAAACATATTGCAGTAAAGTCAGTTTGACAACCAATGTTGTTTGAACCACAAGTAATATCAAAAGGCTTTATACACTTCCCATGCTGTCAAAAGTTAAAACAGAAGTACAATCATTCCCACACAAATTTGCAGCAGATATATTTTCTGAGCTCAAACTACAGTTGCAACAGAGTATTTTGGACTTTGATGCAAGTGCAAAAGAAATTTCCATATTTCAAAATCCATTTAACTGTGCAGTTGAGGAACTTCTGCCTAACCTTCAACTGCAATGTAATGCATGCTGAAATGACATGCAATGTAATGACATGCTGAAAGGCAAATATCAAGAAAAGAACTGAAAAGAATTCTATAAATGCCTACCAAGCTATGAACATGCTTAATTAAAATCACGGGCTCAGGGACTGGTATCAGTGTTTAGCAGTTCCTATATATGTGAAAAAACATATTAAAGATGAAATATATAAAATCTCATTACAGATCAGCATTAACAGATGAACATTTGCAATCAATTTTGATGACAGGGAAAACTACCTTGAACTCCAATTAATTGTAATGTTATCCCCAAAAAGAATTCTATTTTTCTCATTAGACCTGTATTAGAAACAATTATACTCAATTATTATGATTATATTTAGAATTTTCTCAATGCAAATTTGTGGAAATTTGTTTTTGTTCTTGTTACATAAGTACCTATATAATATTCTCAATTTTGTCTCTTGTTCCACGAAGCCTAAAATATTGACTATCTTGGTCCTTTGTAGAAAAACTTTGCTCACCTCTGATCTAGTCTAACCTCATTTTACAGATGAGGAAACTCAGTCCCAGAGCAGTGAAGTAACTTGCCCAAGGTCACACAGGTAGTAAATAACCCAGCTAGGATTCAAACCTTTTGACTTCTTATTCAGCCCCTTTCCTATAGCACCATATTTCTTTCCAGAATAGTTGTCTCAGATGTCCTTCAGAGACCTTCCCCTCAAAGAGCACATACACGTTTTAAATTCTATACTTGTAAATTTTTTCACTTACATTTTTAAAAATTAAATTAAAAATTAATTTCAAAATTCATTTGTTGAAAGGAAATGTGGTCTAGTGGATAGAGAGCTGTCCTCTGAGTGAGGAAGTCTTGGGATTGAATCATGGCTGAGATATATACTGGCTATGTGCCCCTGGCAATTCACAGAGCCTCTCAGTGCCGTCCCTCTCTCAATAATTCTCCAAGACTGAAAATTAGAGAGAAGTTAAGAACAGTTTTCATCAGGAATTCCCTATACAGGAATTTGTACTTCCCTATTGCAGGTCCCATTTAAAAAAATGCATCTCTGTATATTGTCCTGCTGTCGGTTTCTTAACCTTTTACTAAAAATTCCATGAGGATAGTAACCATGTCTTTCCTATATATTATTTCTTCTCCAATGCCTAGCACAGATCTCTTCATACAGTAGGTACTTAATATATTTCATACTTAATGTAATATAGTGTTTGTATGTGTGTTTCAGTTGGATCAAATGGCTAAATGAGAGCACATACACATTGAGAAAATCTGTGATTAAAGTGATATAATCTTGAAAGTATTTACAAGATATCTCAGGAAGGAGAAAATAGCACAACAAATACAAGAGAAAAAAAAAACAATGGATGATATCACTACCCTTAAAATATGGTCTAGAGACCATGGATAACTACCACCTTATAGATCGTTATAAAAATCTCTGTGAGAATGATCTGCATATATACGGAGGGTATCCTTGATGGAAATATGAGAAAGGCACAGACAAGGTCTCATAAAAAATTCTCTAATGGAGGACATCTTTATAGCCACACACTACACTAAAAGGGGCAGAGAATATAAAATCTCACTATTTTGTTGATTACTAAATCTACTTTTGCCTCAAACAAACAAACAAACAAACAAACAAACCATACCTGACTTGGGAGAGCAGAGTGAAAACTTAATGACTTATGAATATACTAACATTGTTTAAGATTTCAGTTCAGGTAGCAGATTATGCATCTGGTACAATGGATCACTGAGAATGTGAGGGTCAAATAATCAATCCCTTTAATAAAATATAAACACATAGCCCCAGGTAAAATTGATTCCCCACAGAATTAAAGGGAAGTTCATGAAAGTAAAAGCAGGCCTAAGCTGCAGGCAAAGACATTTAAAGTGATTGTCTAAGAGTTTCACCAGAATTTCAGGGTATCCCCACCCAGGTCCTAGAAACCAGTTTTATGTTCTTTTTGGCCCACAAGGCTCATAGCTGGATCTGAGATCAATCCATTTCGGGGCAAAGTTAACTCAAACTGCCCCAGATCTATACCATTCTTTTCTCACAGTATTCCTGGCTGGTTTTGTGGGAATGGGGTGCAGAGTGGGGAGTGAGGTGTCAGGAGTTGGGAGGGTTAACTCAGGCCTCCCCAGTTCCATCGACATACTGGCCTGCAACAATTTCTTAATAGTTGCAACTCTAAAGATAATTAGCTCTGTTCAATAAACCTACGATTATTGATATCAAGAAAACAGAGGTATGTATTCTCACAAAATATGATCATCAGTGTAGATTGTTTTACACATAGCATACTGGAAGAAAGATTCCTTACAGGTGGTGAAATCCTCTATATGCAACTGTCTGAAGATGATTTGTGATGGCTGAATCAAACCTCATAACATTATCAATCCTCCTCCGTGAAAATCACGATTATTCAAAAGAGATTGGCCTAACAATCATACCGGACAAACTGAATGGATAATGCATTCTATCATTCTGTTGTACAGACTATGATATGCATTTTGGGTACAATGTCAAATTCAATTCAATTCTATTCAACAAAACCTTATTAAGTACCTACCATATGCAAAACTCCATGTGAGGTGCTGAGGATACAAAGTCTGGAAATTCACCAGATACTGAAATTAGACACTGAGTTGAGCCCAGAAATAGTAGGAAGAGAATAAGTTGGGTTTCATTTTGGGAAACAGTCGTGTTCTCAAGGTACTCCATGGAGCTTAAAGACTCATTTAAAAAAATATGACTTCTCCCTATTATGTTATTTAGTTTTAAACCTTGTTAAGAGTATTATCTCTAATGATTCAAGGTTGTCAGTGACTCAAAGAACAGTGAAAAGACCCACAGTGGGGACAAGTAGACTTGCTATATTTCTATTAATGGCTTACATTCAGGATGTGTTGTAGGGAATAACAGAGAAGAAAAGGAAAAGCAGGTGGACTTGTCACTCAGTGAGAGCTAGAATTAAAGTATTGTACTGGTACCTAAGAAATGTTGAAAGACCCTGGAGGAAGGCCTCTTCTTGGGTAGGATCTATGGAAGAAAGTGAAAAATAATTACAGGCTAAGAAGGCACAAACTTTCTATTTGTACTTATGAGAGGAACACCCAAATTGATGATAGAAGAGGTCAAAGATTCCTGGAAGTATTGAACTATATTGTGTTGTGTTGTACAGTATGGTATCCTACCTTAATTTTTCAATTTCCTCCCCTCCTTTACCTCTTCATTTCCTCTTAACTTTTTTTTCATTTTCTCTTCCATGGAATAATGTGGGACAAGAGAACTCTTCCCATTCTCTCCACAATCCTCCAACTTAGACCTCAAATACCATGACTACCCCCAGGAAGGTCATACAACAGAGTTACTTCGAAGGTCCTATCCTTCCCCAACCCCCAGCTTCTTCAGCTCAGTCATAATTCCTTAGTTCTCTTCACCTGTTTGCTGATGCCTGGCATAAAACAAAACAAAACAAAACAAAACCAACAACTCAAAAACAAACACAAAAACAAACAAAAAAAACGCTAGAGATGATAAATCCTTTAATTACTTCTTGGTTAATATGTAAATACTCTTGAGAAGGGTAATATATTAAGCCTTATAAGTCACACAAGTTTGGAATGCCTCAATCCCTATCTTCATAGCAACTGCTGATGTAAGGACCTGTTAGGCATCCGTAACCACCCAGTGTCTAAAAATTTACAGAAAACAAACTTTACCTACCTTAAAATTTTGCCTCAGGTTGGGCATATAGCTGGCTCTGCCACATATCTTCCCTGTGATCTTTTCAAGTTGCTTACCCTCTCCCAGCCTCAGTCTCCTTATCTGTAAAATGGGGAGAATATTTGTATGACCCACCTCTCACATGGGATGCTTTTGCTTTGAAAAGCAAGTAAGATAACAGATGCAAAGAGTTTTTAAAGTCTTGAAGTGCTCTATAAATTAAACTATTACGATGATTACCATCCATCATTTGGAAGCATTAGACTTTCCCTCCCCTTGGACTGCCTGCTGCCAGAGTCTGGCTTTACTTATCTACAGTTGTGCCGCAGTGCCCAGCTTGAGCTGATCCAGAATTAAATTTTATCTCCTGTTTCAATATTTCAAACTGTCAGGATCTCCTTCCTCTCCCCCCATCCCCCTAACTTTTCAGTGGCTAGAAGCACTTCAGTCTCCTGCTGCTGGTTTCATAGACATTTCCACGCTGAACGCTGCCTGGCTTTTGTCATGGAAGAGACACTCAGCTGATATGCTTGCTAAGAGGCCTGCGGCATACACTGACTCTTCTCTCTCCTGGGCACTGCTCTGGAGAAGCATTTGTGCTAGGGGCCTCTGAAGATCTCCCTGTTCTTTGTTGTTGTTTTTCCTATTACTTTAAAGCTCTACAGCATGATTCTCAGCAGGTCCAGTTGGGGAGTTAACATTAGAATTTACCAACTGGTCCATGGACAGTGCAGAACATTGAAGATACATCAACTTCATCCCTTCAGGAATAAATAAAAATGATGCCCAGGGATCCTCATGGACTGTAGGCCATGAGATGATTTCCCTGACAGAACAGATTGCTTTCCCACTCACTGCTTTGGAAGGAATGGAGATTGGGATGGAGCCTCCCACATCATTCCTGCTTCAGTTGCTCCCTGGGGCAAAGTCCTACTTTTTTTTTTAAACACAACTGTTTTTTGAGTCACAACTTTGTGACTCCTTGAGAAGTTTCAGTCCACCCACTTTGTTCTTTACAGAGGAAAAAAAGGTTCTGACCCAAAAGAATGAAGCTATCTCATGTTAGAGGCTATTTCATTGTGTAATTTGATAGTTATGGGACTACTTTAAAGTTTTAAAAAATATTTTTATTTGTTTCCTGAAATATTTCCTAATTACATGTAAACATTTTTTTTAACATTCTTTTAAAAATTTTTTGAGCTCTAAATTCTGTCCCTCTTTCCTACCTCCCCCACCCCTTGAGAAGGCAAGCAATTTGATATGCATGTGAAGTCACACAAAACATATTTCCATATTAGCCATGTTACAAAAGAAAACACAGACAAAACAGCCCCAAGAAAAATAAAGTAAGAAAAGTATGCTTCAATTTGCACTGAATGTTCATCAGTTCTCTCTCTGGAGGTGGATAGCATTTTTAATCATGAGTCCTTTGGAATTGCCTTGAATTATTGTCTTGATCAGAATAGCTAAGTCTTTCACATCCTTACAATTTTGCTGTTTCTGTGTACGTTATTCTGGTTTTGCTCACTTCACTTTGTACTAGTTCATACAAGTCTTCCCAGGTTTTTCTGAAACCATCCTGCTCGTCATTTCTTATAGCACAACGGTATTCCATTACATTCATATACCACAATTTGTTCAGTCATTCCCCAGTTGATGAACATCCCCTCAAATTCCAATTCTTTGCTACCACAATAAGAGCTGCTATAAATACTTTTGTTCAAGAGAGTAGTTTCCCTTTTTCTTTGATTTCTTTGGGAAACAGACCTAGTAGTGTTATTGCTTGGTCAAAAGGTATGCATAGTTTTATAGATATTTGGGTATTTTTTTTTACCATCCATTCTGTTTCATTTCCAAATGATACTGCTGGCCCTGTTGCCGTTCATCTCATTCCCCTTTCACCTATATCTAGGACTCTGCCCCCAGAACTACCCTCGGTTTTGATAGGTGAGCTTTTGGCTTATTTTACCTGGTGTCCAGGTCACTTCCCTGACATTTCCAAACCGTGCCTCCACACTCATATACCTGCTTTGGCTTCCCTTTGTGCCTACTACATCCTACTTTATGTTCTAATCATATGTTTATATGTTCTGTTCCCCCAATAGAATGTAAGTTGCTTGAGGTCAAAGACTATCATTTTTTTTGTTCTTGTATCCAAAGTAGGCTCCTAATAAATGCTTGTTGAATGAATGAATAATGTTATTCAACTATCTCTTTTGGATATGGGCATAGGTAACCCTAGGTCATGAAAATGTCCACCTCTAGGCAGTCTTCCTCAGCGCTAGGGAACGGAGCTTAGTTGAGGATGATCAGATCTGGCTTCTTATGTCATTATCAATTAGAATCCTTCTTGAATATTGTCTGTGTCTTGACTCCAAAAGAGCTGAAGGCCCATGCTTGGTTCATGCAAGACACCTAGTGCAAACTGTAGGTCTGCCACATGAGCTTCTGATTGCCTGACTCATAGTACATGTAGCATTCAGGACCTCATAAAGCAACACTGAGAGTAACTGGGTGGGAAACTCAAAACACCGTAGTTACATCTCTGTGTCTTTTAAAAAAAATTAATTTTATTTTATTTTAAAATGTTTATTAATACCTTTTGTTTTTATATCACAGCCATTTTTGAATATTCCTCATTGTTCTCTTTTCCTCCCCACCACAAACTCACCCAGGGAGCCTCTGCATGTGACAAAGAAAAATGGTTAAGCAAAACCAAATGATGCAATAAATTCAACTGACTGGGCATACCTCATACCTTGGTGAAAGAAAGAAGGGGAGGGTGCATTCCTAAGGCAAGACTAGTTGTTATAATTACACCTCCTGCAAACTTCTCAAAGCTCACGTGCCACCTCCTAGAGGAGGAAGACTTCCTTCAGCCCATCAGATCTTGGTATATTCTACTTCTTGATTATTATGTCATATTAACTTGTACATGCTTATGTATCTGTGTATATTTTGTATAGAATGTAAGTTCCTCGAGGGCAGGAAACTGCTTCAGGGACTATTTTCACCTTTGATACCTAATGACCAATACAATAAAAAGTACCATAGGTATTGAATACATGTTTATTGATTTGAATGGAATTAAAAGGTATATGTTTCAGCTAGTTCTGAAAAGAGAAGACGCAGGAGTCCTTGGAATGGTTTCTATGGATGCGATACATGATCAGGATAGGAGCTGGATGAGATTTTAGGACCCTAGAGTTAAATGAAACTCAAGACTTAAAAGGGGAAGAGGGATAGGAAATAAGTATTTATTTATTTTTAATTTTTTTTAGGCAATTGGGGTTAAGTGACTTGCTCAGGGTCACACAGCTAGTAAGTGTCAAGTGTTTGGTCTGAGGCAGGATTTGAACTCAGGTCCTCCTGACTTCAGGGTCGCTACTCTATCCACTGTACCACCTAGCTGCCCTGAAATAAGCATTTATTAAGCACCTCTATATGCCAGGCACTGTGCTAAGCACTTTGTAAATATTATCTCATTTAAGCCTTACAGCAACCCTGGGAGGTAGGTGTTATTATGATCCTCACTTTACAGCTGGGGAAACTGAGGCAGAGTTTAAGTGACTCACCCAGGGGCATATAGCTAGTATCTGAGGCTGTATTTGAGCCCAAATCTTCTTGATTCCAGGCCAAGTGCTCTAGCCACTGTGTTTCCTAGCTGCCTATGAGAATCATCACACTAAGGATGCTCTGAAAATGTTTTTCTGGTGTGCTGGTTTTCTTCCTTTTCCTTTCCATGTATTAGGGCTTACTTTCCAGCCTTCATCCATCCTGAGACTGGAAAAACTGCTTGCTAGGCCAGACCTGGAAGCAATTAGAGTAATTGGACTCAATGTGATCCTCATAGCAGCTGCTCAGTTTTGCTCTGGGTATCATTATCCTGAACTTCTCACTGAGCTCTCTCAGCAGAAAACCTGACAGGGTAATGGATTTCATTCAAACGTGCATCTCTCTCTCCCAATATCTTCTCATCCTTTTTCTATAGGACAGTGTGAAAGTTCAGAATTGGGGCCTATAACTTTTTTCCCTTTATTTTAATTTTCCACCCACTTAGGCGAGAGAATTTTTAAAGCCAAGATATTAAACTGAAGGTGGCTGTCAACTTTCTAGGAAACATTTGAGAAACTTCTTCACTGCCAAGGTGAAGCAAGTCAGAGAAGGTGGAGCCTAAATTTTTCTTTTTTAGCATGTTTGTCTGATGACACCTTCTACTGCTTCTGTCTTCTACAAGATTATGTCAATGGAGTGCCAGCTCTGATAAGTAGGTCCTACCAATCTTTAAAGGCTTTGAGGATAGGTCCAGCAATAGCTTGGATTTATAGTTTGAAAATCAGCCTGGGTAAGTATGTAGAGGTTCACCCTCAATAGGTAAGTTATCAAATGATGAATTTTGTGGCCATGGTGACCCACAAAATCAACAAAAATATTAGAGGTCTTTTCTGATGTGAGAAAAGCTTGTGCATTTACCAGACTTCTTTATTGAAAACATCTTGAAACACTGCTGAAGTTGTCTTATTTGTAACTGCATAAAGACTGAATCCTATTCCTCATCTGTGAGATTTTCCATGAAGAAGCTCAAAGAACTTAGCAAGTGACTGGCTTTGTAATGCCTCAACAGGTCATGTAGCTGAATTATGCATGACTTCAAAGTTGTCAGAGTTAAGTTGTTGGGAATACATTTCAAGCTTCTTGATTCTGAGTTTTCTGACCTTCAGCACAAAATTACATAGATAAATATTATAAAATGCTAGAGGATATTATGTTATAAGGCATCCTAGGAGGGAGTAAAAAATGAATGAAAGAATGAAGTGTTTAATTGCGAAGCACTGGGGTAAGGGCTGGGGTTACACAGAAGTAAGACAGTCCCTGCTGTCAAGGAGCTGACATTCAAATGAGGGAGATAACTCATATGGAAAGTTTCAGCTGCAAGTCAGATAGAAAGGTCCCATTGTCCTTTGGGTGTAAGGGCAAAACAGAAGGTAATGCCTCTTTTTTAAATGTCATTTCCACTGATAAAATCACATCAGTTTCTGATGGTTCTGATGCTGATTCATTTGACAGTGCCAGACTTCGGTGACAAGAACTTTTTTTTCTGGCATTTTAATAGTTGTGTGTATAGCACCTGCAGGAGTACTTGCCAGCTTGTATCTACAAGGGATTGTTTACCAGGATGATGGCTTTGGGTACCAAGCTGGAAGCATAGCCATTCATTCCTCAGGCTCTTGGATTCAGGATCCTGGGCTGTCTCTGTCAGGGTCTCATAGGAGATGGTGGCAGAAGTCTGATCTGCTTGGTCCATACTTCCTCTTCCATCTCCCTCTGCCCCATGGGTAGTGTTTGGCTGGAAGTTGATGGAGATGGCTGGGCTCTTCTCCATAGGGGTTACTTTCCCAGCTGTGAGAATGGGTCTGGAAAGCAGGACTGGTGTTCAGTAAGCACTTCTTCTTCCAGGGCTCTGTTGTTTATCTGCTGGTTGGTAGCAGTAAGACCCAGGTTCAAATTCTACTAGTTGTATAACCCTCAGCAAATGACAGCTTTTCTGAGCCCATTTCCTTATCTGTCAAATACTACCTATGGTACCCATATCAAAAGGTTGCATGAGGAAAAAAATGAGACAATGCAAACAAAGGGCTTCACAAACCTTAAAACTCTATAGAAATGTCAGTTGTTATTTTTGGTCTAGACCTGTGATTTCATTGTTGAGGAAACTATTAAGGCAGATCAGCCACTCATATTAACTTACTATCTTAGAGAATTGTTTATAATGTTGACTGGGAGTCAGTGTAGTACAGTGGATAAAGTGATGGCCTCAGAGACAAGATGTCTAAAATTCCTGTCCTGAGAAACAAAAATCATGGTTGCCATTCAAATTTTCATTATCAGAGAGGATTGTGCCTCTGCTTAGGAGATGAAGGAAATTTCCATCAGAACAGTAACAGCTCCCAGTCACATAGTGCTCTATGGTTCCAAGGCACTTTCATGACAATCACCCTGTGAGGCAAGTAGTGCCAGTATTAATATTATCAGTCCTATTTTATAGATGAAACTGAGGCTCAAAGGGGTCAAATGATTTTGTTGGGATCACATAGCTAGGAGATGTAGCCGTATTATTCCTGATGTCAGGATCGCATCATGCATTACTTAATGTGTGTGCTCCCTTCACTGATGACAGATGGTGACCTCTCCATGACTTAGTCCACAATCTTTAAGAGGTCCTGTGGCTGAAAAGTTCATTGCCTTATGACCAATCTGGTGACACGCCTCTGTGTAATTGCTACACTGGTACTTTGACCACACAGTCTTTCTTCACTGCTTTCCCAAAACCTTTCCAGAATGGTAGGATCTGAAAGCATTTGTACTTCACTGATATAGCTTTCTAGAACCTGGGGTCACCTCCATACCACAATGAGGCTTCAAAGGATGCCTTACATGGAAGGGAGCCAAGGATAAGAGATGTAATTTGCCATTTAAAATAACCCAGTAATCTGTTTTTAGAGTTATTTGCTGTGTCAGGGGAGCAACATTTTTTTGGAGGCAGTATTAGTCTTCTCCCTCTGGCTTTATTAACACTGGATTACAGATAAGGTGGACGCCCACATTTTAGTCTTGCTCGGTAGTACAGTATGTGTTTTATTAACTGTTGGCCTTTATTTAAACTTTATGACCCTGTGTAAAATTCAATGTAAATGCCACTGAGACCTGTTTTCAAATATCCCTGGTTCCTTAAAGGACTTAAATGCCTTCCCTGCCAAATGTAGAGCTTTTAATTAAAAGTGCAGTGCACTGGAAATGATGGATGCTTTCTGTGGCCTTGGTCAGGTCGATCATTTGACTGTTTTTTCCTCTGCTTTGGGGGAAGGGAGAACATGTAGCTGCAAGAAAAAAATGGCTTTGCTTTCTCATTTTTCTAAACTTTAAATCCTCATGTGTCCAAACTCATTCTGTGGCAGCTGCAGAGAGACTGACTAGGGGTCAAAGTTGGCACCACAGAGAGCTTTCAACACCTTTGACCGTGCCTGGCAGGTTGGAACATGGCCATTTGAAAATGTATGTGGTGCTTTTTGGTCACTTGCCTTTTGATTAGTCTTGTTCGTTGGCTCCAGGACATAAGGTTGAATCATAAATACCAGGCAGACTTCATTTATCTTTTTTAAGCCATTTAACCCGCTGGAATCCCTCTTTTTCTGTCTTGGTTTCAGTAAAAAGAGTACCTGAAACAAGCTTATGGGATCAGGATTGTATCAGGAATTGGATGGTGTTGTGATGGTGTATTGACTTCTTTCTCTTCCATCTTGAGACAATGTGGTAAAGGGGAAAGAGTCTTGGATTTGGACTCAGACAGCTTGGGTTCAAATCCTACCTCCACAGCTTATTACCTATGTCACCTCTGTGAGCCTCAGTTTCTTTAATTGTAAAATGAGGCTGTTAGATTAGCTGATTTCTGTGGTTCCTTCTGGGTCTATTCTCTACTCCATTACCTCTTTTCCTTACCCCACTCTCCACCTCCCAGGTCTTCTTTCTTCAGATGAAACATTGCCAGTTCCTTCAATTTACGCTTATGTGGTATGCTCTTGGAGCTCTTCACCACCCTAATTGCCCTTCTTTGGAAGCTCCCTGGTTTATTGATGTATTTCCTAACATGCGGCACCTGTAATTTAATACAATGCTCCAGATTTCATCTGACCAGGGCAGTAATATAGTGGAACTATCACCAGTCTTGAGCACTATGCCTCTGAATTCAGTCTAAGAATGCAATAGCTTTTTCAGCTGCCATTCAACATTACTGAATTATATTGAGCTTGCAGTCCACTAAAACCCTAAGAATACAGCTGCATCCCCCCATCTTGTACTTGTGAAGTTAATTTTTTACTTATAAAACTATAGATTGACCTCAGGGATAGATTTAAACTGAAACTCCAGCATTCAGATTTTCTTCCACATGGATGGTAGGACATCACTTATGCTCGTAGGTTGCACAGCAGTCATTTGGAAAACTTTCAGTGTGGAAGACCAATAAAATTTTGAAACAAAGAACAAAAAAACAAACAAAAAGAATGCCGAACACCCAGTCATTCTTCAAGCATATTTTAATGAATGAATTAGGTTTCGGTTTACTCATACGTAAAGCCAGAGAGCTGCCCTAGGTGATCTCTGGAGACTTCTAGCTCTCAGGTAGGGGAAAGGGAAGGGAAAAAAACATTTATTAAGCACCTACTATGTTAGGCACTGTGCTGACTGCTTTACAGATATTGTCTCACTGATTCTCACAAGACCTTGGGAGGTAGGTGCTATTATTACCTTCATTTTACCGTTGAGGAAACTGAAGCGCATTAGGGTTAGGTGAATTATGTCTCATGCCAGTGCTCTATCCACTGTATCACCTAGCTGCCCTCTCTGTCCCACCTAGCAAAACTATGTTGCTGAGAGTTAAAATTGTAATCAGTTTGGAATATTGTTTCATACAAATCACCTGAAAGTCATTAGGGGAATTCAAGTCTTGTACTGTGATCACCAAGTTTGTGTGTCTTGAAAAGTTTCATTTCTGTTGCAGAGAGGGGATTTTCAGCTTTGAACTTATAGATTCGAACAGGTCAGTCAGCACATAAGACCTCTTGTTTAGGAAAAACCAGGGCCTCATTCTGAGTTCTTGTACATGGTGTTCAGCTGGTCTGTGCACAGGAAACAATGCGGTTAATCCAGAAGAATTAAAGCCAGGGATCCTTATTAATATGGATATTCAAGATGCTGAAGTCATAGCCCTGGGGAAGGAACTTTGAACACTCATAAACCCTTTGAAAAGCATTTGTTAGATGCAATTTACTTGTGGTTACATCAGATAGCATCAGAGGATGCTGAGAATATAAACATCAATGCTCACCCATGTCACCCAGGCTTCTAATTATTGCCATCTGCGCCTACCTCTCCCTGCCTGGCGGCTTTTCCGGTGACTGAATTTTACCCGCTCTATCATCGCCTTGGACCAGGTCAGCTCAAACAGCAATGAAAGTTTGAATATTTTTGGTGGCTCTATGCCCAACAGCGCATTCATTAGAGAATTAATTTCCTCCCAGAAATGGGATGTGGAATTGTTTGGTTAGTCTGGCCTGAAGTTATCAAAAGTTCAGGAATAGGGCCAGGGCCATTTTTCTTCACTTTGGGAAGTTATCAGAGATATTTGTGTCTGTCTCCCTTCCCTCCCCCCATTAAATTATGTGATCCTTAAGAGTTAATTCTCTGTTGTTTGTATCTTGGATTCCCAAGGGTTTGCACACAGTAGGCATATAATAAATATTTCTTTGTCAAAAGAATGGGAATCATCTACCAGAATTAGTTTTTTAAATAGACATAATCCCATGTATTCCTTCTGGCTTCCTGTCCCCCAAATTTCTTTTTTTTTTTAATGGCTAAAATCAATCACAACTATTCATTGAGGGCCTTCTATGTGAAAGGTTCCTATGTGTGGTCCTATGGAAAAAGCAAAGAAGGGTGAGACCTGGTCCCTGACTTCAAGTTGATTTTGGGAGACAAGGCACAAATATTAGAAAAATTAAACCTGTAGGTTTATTTGTATGTGTATGTGTATGTATGGACATGTGATTGAAAAGAGGCCCTCACTGAGTGTGAGCTCCTTGAAGGCAAGGGCTGTTTCATCTTTGTTTTTAAATCCCTAGCACTTCACACAGTGTTTGGTACACAGTAAAAACTTAATACATAAATGCTTGTTGATCGGTTGGCCCAAATTCATATTGTAGCTTTGATTGCTGTGTCCTGTGTCATGAAGAGTACAATGAAAGAATAGAATCTAAGGGTTGGGTAGGACTTATTTCAACAACTCACTATGTGTGCAATGCTGGAAAGCAGTGTTAGATCAAACAGAAGTTTGATCTCTTGCTTGAGAAAAATATATTTTCCTATACCCCTAAGAACCCAAGGTTTTTAAATCTTCTTTTTGCCATGGACTCTTTTGGCAATTTGGTGAGGCCTATTGATCCCTTCTCAGAATAATGTTTTTAAATGAATAATATAAAGTACAAAGAATTACAAAAGAAACAAACTGTGCTTAAATACAGTTATCAAAATATTAAAATAAGTCTATGGACCCCATGTTAAGCACCTTTGCTATAGACAATGATTTATGAAGTAGGTTTAGATAATAATTTCTTTTTTTATTTTTAGGCAGTTGGGGTTAAGTGACTTGCCCAGGGTCACACAGCTAGTAAGTGTCAAGTGTTTGGTCTGAGGTTGGATTTGAACTCAGGTCCTCCTGACTTCAGGGCTGGTTCTCTATCCACTGCGCCACCTAGCTGCCCCTAGATAATATTTTTGAATCTATACCTGTGGTTTCATTTGCATGGGGAACCCTGACACAAACCATCAACTTACAGTCTTAAATTATTGCCTGGGATACTGAGATGTTAAGTGACTTTCCCACAACTGTATGACTAGTCTATGCCAGAGAAAGACTTGAACTCAGGTTTCTCTAATTCCAAAGCTAGCATATTATCCACTATACCACAATAATTCTTACTTATAAATGGTATAGATCTTCAGTTCTTTAGGAATCAATTATTTTATCCAAGAATGTACCACCTCTACTGATGAAAATCATAGATCTGCCATTTCATAGCGGATAGTTTCACTACTTGATGTGATCCTCTCCGAACTTAGCTTGTATAAGAGACACATATTTTACTGCTGGGGATCAGCGTGGTTAGGATTTGCCTTCGAAATCCCATGGTCGGGACAACTAGGTGGCTCAGTGGATAGAGCACTGGCCCTGGAGTCAGGAGGACTTGAGTTCAAATCTGACCTCAGACACTTGACACTTACTAGTTGTGTGATCCTGGGCAAGTCTTAAGCTATCACCTAGCAAAAAAAAAAAAAAAAAAAAGAAAGAAAGAAAGAAAGAAAGAAAAAAAGAAAGCCTATGGTCACCTCCATGCTATAAGGAGGCCTTTAATAAAGAAGATGCTATCGATGAGTGAAGATGATAGATTGTCTTCAAGGCTCACCCTTGGGCTTTGTTTCAAAAATAGGCTCATATCCTACCTCCACTCTATCTGTCTGCCTAGATATTGAATGTCTGCATACAGACAAGGGCATCAGACATGATGCTAGAACAATGGTATGCACAACATATATTTTTATCTCCCAGAAGCTTGAAAGAAGTTAAGAAAGCCCTTGAAAATCAATCATAGTGTCTGGCTACTGTGTTCCACTTTCTTCTTGGACCCTTCCTGTTCCTTCTAGACCCAGTGAGACCGTTGGCATGTGGATATTTAGATGTGTATATCTACATGTCATGTGGATATGACAACTAGCTAGTATAATGGAAAGCGTACTGGATTTGGAGTCATGATTCAAACTCGGCTTCAGATGCTTACTAGTTGTGTGACCCTGGGCAAATCATTTACCTTTGCTCAGAATAATTTTCTGCATTTGTAAAATGGTGAAAATAATAGTATCTACCTTACAAGGTTGTTGTGAGGTAGTGAGATTATATTTATATATATATATATATACATATACATATATATATATGGTACTTTGCAAACCTTAAAGTAATATGTAAGGCTGTTATTATTATTAGGACAATTTGGGTAAGGAGCATAAATAATATGGATGGCTGAAGTACAGAATAGCTGATAGAAAAGGGGCTGGCCAAATCCACTCTGGTCCTGATGAATTTACCAGCATATCTTGGCCTGTAGGATGGAAGAGAGTGCTTTTTGTACCAAGATTTTAATTTCTTAACTTGATTAACCATTCCTTACTTTTAGTCTTCTTTCTCAAATGTTCAGTACGTTCAAATAAATTAGGCAAACATGTATGAAGCACCTATATGTCACTGTGCTGAGAACTGGGAATATAAAGACAAAAGTTAGCCCAAATTCTTGCTCTCAAGAAGCTTACATCCTAGCACATGCTAACTCTTAAGTATTGGCCAGTTTGAATTTTGTCTCCTTTTTCTTTTCCTCTTCTGTCTTATAATGGGTATACCCATTCTCGGAGAGTAGGATAGGTGATTTCCAACAAAAATGCAGTGAAATGAAAATATGACGAAAAATGTCATGGTAATAATAATATTAATTATAATGACCTAGTTGATGGTGATATATTTCTCATGGTCTAAAAACCAAATTAGGCTAGTAGCTAAAAAGTACATTGTCCCCATACAAGAGAATTGAAGTCCTAATAAAGTTTTTGGTCTTAAATTTTGTAGCTCCTTTGATTTAGAGCACATCAAAAGGACTGTATGAACTGTGATTGGTTATAAGATGGGACACATGGTTTACTTTATCATCCATCTGAATTCTTTATGAAGGCCAAATGTTGGGGTGGGGGTGCTCGGTGCACTTTACTGGCAAAGGTCACCAGACTTTAAGACTTGGGAAGCTCAGGCATACTTTTATTAAAACATCACTTTTCATTTCCCTCTTTGGACCAACAGAGACTTGGAGAGGGAAAGAATCTGGGGACGCCCAACTAATTTCATTTTTCTTATTTTTGTCTTTTCTTTGAGCTATTTGACTAAACCCTGCTTAGAAGCTGCCCTTGCTCTTGGCTTGTAGAATTAGCAACTGGTAGAAAGAAATAAGACTTTGCCTTGCACTTTGAAAGTTCTTTCACATTTTACTTGCTGGCCTGTAGTTCACTGTACCCTTTCAATATAACAACTTTTATTTTGTAATCTTAAAAATTCTTTCTCTGAGACTAATTTTATAATGTTTTTAGTTTTGTTTTTTACTCTTGGCCATTTCCTTCATCATCACCACTTGACTTATTCCCAGATTTTGTATGAAGTTCACTTTGAGTGCGTTAATTGCCCTTTTCCACAGAAGCCTTGCTCAGACTAATTTGTGTGGGAGAAGGAGATTGCATAAAGCAGGCTGCATTGTATTTTCCTCTTTTTTGTAGAGCTGCTTTATCCCTTTCAATTTGGCCTTATTTATCAGGCCTCCTTTCAGAGTTTTTCAAACGGCATTACTCTCCTCTCTGCCTCTTTCTTCCTCTCCCACTCAGAGCAGCCACCCTGCTCTCATTAACATTTTAAACACATAAACACACAAATCCTTTCAAATTTTTTAATTTAGTTGGAAGCCTTATTCCCTTTCCTCTTGTTTCTTAGTTGTTTAGTATAGTCCAGCCTATGCAGAATCTTTTTTCTATAGAACCAAAAAGATTTGGGGGATGCCCCTCAGAGAGTAATTGGGTATTGATTCCATAGTCTGGGCCTCTTTGACCCTTTGCCAGGAGGGGAAGACTCAATCAGACCTCTTGTCCATCCTTAGAAATAATGACTAGTGTCATGACAACCTGGACATTTTCCTGGCCTGCTTTGTAGAGAGACCCAGATTAGAAACCAGATTGAGGCTGTCAGATTTAATAAGCCTGGTCTGCCTCAGCTTTACTTTCTTAGGGGGAGTCTTAGAATTTGGATGTAAAAATGAAGCTACATCCACGTGATAGTGGGAAAAGCCCTAGATTTAGAATAAATAGAACTGAATTAAAAATCTATCTCTGCTTAGCTAAATCCGGTGTGATGGACAAATCATTTAACCTCTCTGAGTATCCTCGTCTTTATTATTGTACTTCAAATTCCTTCTTAGCCCTAAATTCTATCGCCTGACTAATCCAAGATAACCAACCATAGATGAAATTTTTGGATAATTGAAACTAGCACAATTAAAGTGCCTCAAAATTTCATTTGGGAGGAGTCATTCAAAAACATATTCCATATTTCCCTACCTTCTTAAATAATATGTCAAAAATAATCTTTTTAATGAGTAAGAGTTGTTGTTGTAAACATTTGTTATTGTGGTGAGTATAGTGATCTTCTAGGACCCCCTCATTTACATGCCAATTCTGGGTAGTGGGCCTGCTACCTACTTTCTCCTTGCCAAGCCTTGGTCTAGTCTGTGAAATCAATCCTAACTTTAGAAACATAAGGAACCAGATTACAGTAGTTTTCCTTATGAGACTATAAGATCGCTGAGGTCAAGGACTGCCTTTTTTTTCCAGTTTCATAGCCCTAAACACCTAGCATTGGTCTTTGTAGTAGCTATTTTAAAAATATTTACTGAATTGATTGGAATCATCTGATTTGCTGTTAGCCCTGATTTTGACATTGGCTACCCGTTGCATGATTAATGCTGTTATTCCTCAGCCTCTTCCTGCATGGTAACTTGTTTCAGAGTTAAGTTATAATTATGAGGTTCTTCCCATAGAGTGAGGAGCTGGAAGTACTGAGGAAGGGTCCAAGGAATGGCAATATGGGTCTACAGGGGCTTTGGGGCACAGACCATCCTGTATAGGTCAAAAGAGGAAGAAATGAATTGCAACTTGAAATACCCTGCTGAAAGAGTGTCAGGGCAATAGTCGGTGCTACCTAAATCTAACAGAGAAGCTTGCTCTCTTTCAAGAGCTCACATCCAAGCTATAATGGAGGAACTCCAAACCTCATAAAATGGAGAGGGTTGGATTATCTCTTCTAATGTCCCTTCTAGTTCTATGATCTTATAAACAGGATGACATCTTTAACCCGATGATCATCATGACTTCTGGTAATTCACATGGAGGCAAAAGACGCTATTAGAAAGCATCTAGAAAGAATTGCTATGGATTATGAAGTCCTAGGCCAGAAATTGAAGACCTTAGGTCACTGGTGGTGTTTCTGTTACAGCTGCTGATTGAAGGAAACAGGAAGAGAAAGGCATTTTGAGAAGTAAACAGTTGGTAAACAAGATGGCATTTGAGAATGGAATTTTGATTTGTGGACCACCATTTAACATATAAAAATGGTGGACCAGGGATGAAATACACTTAATAAAAACTGGTAAAAATATATTAGCCTGGAGTATTGTAAATCTAATGAAAAGGACTTTAAACTGAAAAGGAAGGGAAGGGGGTAAAGAAGTCTTTCTATATATATTTACTAAGCTAGATACCAGAAAAAGTAACTATAGTATAAGAAGAAGAGTAGTAGAAATGCCTAAAGACCATTAATAAAGCCCTCAGGCTCAGATATCTACATACAATTGCACAAATTATAGGTAACTAGTAAGATTTACTAGAGAACCTAATGTAAGGAATAAATTTGACATGCACATCATGCATATTACTGAAATCTGATAAGACCCATGCTTAGAATATTGCACTGGAAGGGTATATCATATTCAAAAGGAGCAGGATTGGGGAGAACAAAGCAACACGTATGTTAAGAAAGCATTACTTATATGATAATATCTTAGGAGTCAAAAATGGGAGAAGCATGATATAGAACATTTGGGTGAAGATCAAGGGGTGAAGAAACAGAAGCAATGCTGTTGTGGGAGTATACTATAGCCTGCCTGGACAAAAGGAAGGAATAGATGACAGCTTCAGAAAACATCACAAACCTGGCATAGGAGCATCACATAGGAGTGATGAGAGAACTTCAGTGATTCAGACATCTGATAGAATTCATTCTGCCGGGGTTGGGGCAGTTAACAATTTCTTGCCTTATTTTAATGATAATCTTATCCAACAAAAGGTGGGGGAAGCAGTGAAAGGAACCACTATTTTATTCTTGATTCTGACAAAAAAAGAAGAAAATGATTGCTGAAGGAGATATGGTGGCCCTTTGAGGTGAGGAGGGGAAAGGAAGGAATAATCACTGTCTTAGATTTTTGAGATTAAGAAAAAGAGGAAAGCCAGGCGTAGTCACAGAATCTGAGAGTTGGAACAGTCCCTAGAGATCAGCTATCTGAACAAGAATCCTTGATATAGCATATGCAACCGGATCTCCAGCAAAAGGGAACCCACTTTGTATGACCTGAGGCATCCCATCCTACTTTTGAATAGCTCTAGTGGCTAAGAAATCCTACCTTAATTCAAGCCTAAATTTGCCTCTGTAACTTGTACGCATTGTTCCTACTTCTCTTTTCCCTTCGTAGAATGGCATCTGTCCTAGATTTTGGGATAGCAGGTTTCAAAGGGTTCAGAGAAGTGATCAGAAGGATCCCCTGGCCTAAAATTCCACAGTGAGTTCAGGAGGGATAGTGTATTGGTTATGGTACCATTTCTGGTACTATGGATCACTCAGAGCCTGAGGTTCAGATATTCAATTCTTTTGATAGAAAACATATTCAACAACCCATAGGTAAAAGCATCCCTAAGACCAGTAGTCCAAAAGGTGGATTGGAAAAGGTTACTGATAGGGAAATTAAAAGCATATGGCAAGGAAGTTTCCTGGGGCCTCAGAAGCTCCTTGCCAATGCCCTTACTTAAAACTTTTTACATCTTCCTCAACCAGAAGACCCACAGCTAGATCCCAGATAACTTCAGCTGGGGGCAAAGTGATCTTGTGCCTTAGGTCTGCTCTATGGTGTCTTGGCCCCCAAAACAGCTCCAATTGGTGGTTGTGGGAACATAGGGGTTAGTTCAAATATTTTCAGTTCTTCTACTCTCAATAAAGAAATTCTGTAGACAAACCAAAAGATTTCCAATGAGAAGATGAGGGGGACTTGCCTGCCTATTTGGAATTTTGTGAACTTCTCCATTAGCCTTCGACTATAATCTGAATGTTGAAGATAAACTGAGTGTCTGCTCGCTCAAATCTCTGCTGATTGCCTGCCCCACCCCTGATTAGATTGACATCCTAGATTTTCTCAGACACAAGAAAAAAATTCATTGGAGATATTTGGAAGGATGGGTATGGGTGAGGGAAGATACTGAAGTCTGGAAAGTGTTAGAGAATGCTCAAATATACTAAGTGCTTAGTGCTGTCAAGGAAAAGGAAATACTAGGTGATGTTTATGACGCCTAGTAGACAGAGGACTGTTGTACTATGATGTTCTCAGCATGTCAGAGTTGGTCAACACCTTAGTGGTACTCATATCATATGTTTTACTAATGTATCTCTCTCCCCTTCCCATCCCCTTAAGCCTTGCCTTTTTTTTAAAAACAAAAAAGTTCAACAAAACTGACCAACATACCAGAAAACCTGATTATATATGGTGTTCCACAGTCATAGTCCTCATCATTTCAAAGAAGGGATAGGGAATTGCTGTCTCCTATCTCTTCTTTGGTGCCAAACAATTTTTTCCCTGCTTACTTCACTTTGCACTAGTTCATGTATGTTCTCCATGCTTCTCTATATGTGTCTTACCTGTCCTTTGTATGGCATGGTAATATCCCATTATATTAATATACCACAATTTCTTAACCAGTCCTCAATAGATGGACATCTACTCTGTTTCCAATTCTTTGCTATTGCAAAAAGTGCTGCTATTAAAATTTTATTGTATGGGGGGACTTTTTTGTCATTGACTTCCTTAGAGCATATGCCTAGCAGGGCACTCTTTGGGTCAAAGGGTATGGATAGTTTAGTCATTCTCTTTGCATAATTAGTTTTCCAAAATGGTTAGACCAATTTAAACTCTACCAAGAGTGCATTAGTGTGCCTATCTTTCTGCAGTCCCTCCAAGATTCACTGTTTCAATTTTTTGTCATCTTTGCCAATTTTCTGCATGTGAGGTCAAGTCTCAGAGTTGTTTTGATCTGTGATTCTTTTTATCAATGATTTGGAACATTCTCCCATATCATTGTTAATAGTTTGCAATTCGTCTTTTGAGAACTGTATGTTTATATCCTCTGACCTCTTCGCTATTGGGGAATGACTTCTGGAATTAAATATTTCTACTAGATGTCTACATATTTTGGATATAACACCATTATCAGAGATATTTGATACAAAAATTTTTCCCATTTCACCACTTCCTTTCTTATCCTGGTTACATGAGCTTTGTTCATGCAAAAGCTTTTCAATTTCATGTGATTAAAATGATCTATTTTACCCTTTCACTCTCCTCTACCACTTGTTTGGTTAAGAATTCAATTCCTAGCTACATCTGTCTAAGGGATATATCTGTTTTTCTTCTCATTTTTATGGTGTTTTCTTTAATAGTTAAGACATATCCATTTTAGATTTATTATAGTATATTGATGTAAAATTTTGGTTTAAATCTAATTTCTGCTAGACTGCTTTCTCAATTTCCCTAAGAATTCTTGTCAAAAGAAAGTCTTTCTTAGGTAATTTATGTTTTCAGGTTTATAAAATATTGAATTCAATTATCTCTGATTTTCCCTTGTCTAGTCTTTTCCATTGAACTACTTTTTTTTAAACCAGTACCAAATAGTTTCAACAATTACTTCTTTAGAATATATCTTGAAGTATGAAAACAGTGTTATTCTCCTTTTATTCCTACTTTTAAAATTATTTCCCTTGATATTCTATCCTTTGTTTCTCCAAATGAATTTTGTTATTATTTTGTCTAACTCTATAAAGAATCCTATTTGTAGTTTGATTGGTATAGCACTAAATCTATAAATTAATTTTAGTAATATTGTCATTTTTTATCATTTTGTTATTTAATGATTTAGAAGTTTCCTAATCAAAAGTTTTTGCCTTAATCTAGGTTACTATTTTCCCTATGGAATACACTTCTGATTTTGTAATACAAGTCAAAGGGAAAGCAAAATTTTCTTTAAAGAGGCATATTGTGGTCTAATAGAATGACGCAACTCTGATATGTAATACTTATGTGACCTCGAATTCAACCCGAGATTACATTTTCTCCGCTATTACGTGGAGATAAAAACACCTCCGTTATCTATCTCAGTGTTGTTTTGAAGATCAGTTCAGATTATATAGCACTGTGCAGTTCTTAATGTACCTTAAATATAATAAGCACACATGTACATAAAGACAGAGATAAAGATAGATATGTATTTTGTAACATTTAAAAAAAACTGGATTAGTGATTCATTATTATTGGGAATTTCTCATGAGGAACTTCTTTTACTAGGGCATCACCTTCTCTTCAATTTAGAGTCTTAGAGAGCTGTCCGGTGTGGAATGGGAGGGGGGGTGGTGGGAGGGAATAAGAGTTTAAGTGACTTGCCCAGGGCCTCATAGTCAGTGTGTGTCAAAGGCAGGATTGAACACAGATCTTCCTGCCTTCAAGGCAAGCTCATTGTCTATTATACCATGCTCTCTCCGAACCTTTTAATATACTTTTAGCAAATGAGTTTATTCCATAATGCAAGGGATACCTATGTAGTAAACTTTTCCAATAATCATTTCTGTTTTTCAAATACACCTTGAAAATTGAACTAGTTCTTTTTGTATTCTTATTGCCCTTATTTATTGTCTCTTATAATCATCAAAGATATCTACTTCCAGAATGTTCGTCTAAACTTTTTCTGACCTTAACATTTCTGATATGTATATGTAATTAGCAACATGTTCTAGAGTGTTTGTCTAAACATTTTATGACCTTATTTAACATCTCTCATTATAACGTGGATGTAGTTAGTAACATATTCTTGGCATTTAGAATGCATGCCATTTGGAAGATGTTGGTGTTATAACCAGGTATATGATTGTGGGAGGATGAACCAGGGCTGGGAAAGGGGTAAGGCTGGAAGTCCTGGCAGACATATAGAATCAGAGATAAACTAGATGTGGGAAGAGATTAATAAAGAAGTATAGCTAAGATAACAGTCTTCTAGGGTAGTGGTCCCCAAATGTTTTTGGTTGTGCACCCTTACCAGTAAAAAAAAAAAATTGAGCACTATCACCAATACACACACATGTACATATATATTTATAAATTATGTAATGTATTTCTATACTAATATAATGCATATAGTATAAGAAATAAAATAGGCATAAAAAGATAGATGATGGAAACAATGTTTTAAAAATATTTCTAAATTTTATTAATAGTTTAAAAACTTTTTTTGCTGTTAAGAAAATATCAATAATTTTTAGTGATGCAAATATGATTAAGTTTTGTAATTTTTCAAAATCTCCAACACTTTTCAGCGACATATTGTCACATATTAAAGGTAAAAGAACTTATTGAGGGCACCAATTAGTCCCTTGTTTATGGAACTCCCACTCTTGTCTTAGACTACCTTACAGACCATATATGATATTTACTTTCCTCTGTCAAAAGGATCAAGTAAGGCATCAGTAGCAATTTGCATTTTCAATATTGATATTGTTGTTCAGTTGTTCAGTTGTGTCCAACTCTCTATGACCCCATGGACTGTACTGCCCATGGGGTTTTCTTGGCAAAGGTACTAGAGTGGTTTGCCATTTCTTTCTCCAATTTTCAGTATTAGTGACACTTAATTTCTTTTTCCTTTTTAATTATTTTAAACTAGCATTTATAATTGATTTTCTTCAAATTCCTACAGGCATCAATTTCACCTTGCTTTTGCCACATCCCTAACTAGTCCCCCTTGATTTTCTGTAAACAAACATTGGAACCTGGATCTTACTTCTGGCAGGTGGAGGTCACTGGTTGCGTGGGACAGTATCCTACTTACTTAAGGAAGTCAGTTTATTAGAATTCTAAGCTAGGAAGAGCAATTAATTAGAATGAACATGATTAATTTATCAGGTCAACTGTTGTCTGAAACATACAGGTAGACACGTTGAAATAACCATGTGGAGACACTGATTGGGGTATCCTTACAAATCTTCCTCAGTATTACCTTGTTCAGAATCTCCCCCTTTAACTTGCTCACAAGTGATTAGGAAATCGCAACTCTTAAGGATGTGGATACTTTTATTTGTGCCTTTGTATCCCCAGTACGATTTTGCCAAGATTCGAGCCTAGGAAACACTGACATGAGAGCACTTCATCACTGTTCTCCTGGAAGAGTGTGAAACACCTTAATGGGAGTGCTAATTAAAATATATTTTAAAAGGGTCAGAGGAAACAGGGAAATCACTTTCAGCCTTCAAGAAGATCCTATTGGAGTTTACATTCAAGTCAGGGCTTGCACTCCACTTGGAGAGGACATTAGTGGAATCTCTCAAGGGTTATACAATTCAGAATTTGAGTTCCTGATTTTTAGGAGTAGGAAGTTCAGAAAGTTCATAGGAAATAATTTGAATCAGTTTTTGCAGCTGACTTTCTAGTAAACCTGCCATTCTTTCTTTGACTTGGAAAGTTTCTTCTGATCCCCAATATATCCTGATAGTCTTGAGTTACTAAACATACTAAGTAAAACAAAAGGATTCTATAGGAAAAAAAGAAACAGCCAGATAACAAGGATGGGGCTGTGGGGGCTTTGCTGCAGGGCACTGGCACTGGAGTGTCTAGGTGAGACTTTCTGGTGCATCCCTTTTCCCGTTGCAATGGCACAGGTGGTCAGACCACCCTCTGTCTTACCCTGCCCTCACTGAACTGTCTTCTTGTCTACCCTATTTTTGTTCATCATTAAATTCCTAGTTACAGCTTTGCACACACTTCTCAATAGGTTGTAACATTGGTCTAGTTTCCTTTAATTATTTTGTTTAAAGCTGTTTTTATCCTTCCTTATAGGTGGCAAGAGTAGCCAGAGCACACAGACTTAAAGTAGTGAAACTTACTGTCTTATAAATGATGTATCAAGTCTGAGTCCAGAGTCCAAATTACATGTCAACGTAATTTCCTTTGGTACAACTGCATACATAACTTGAGACTGATTTAAGAGGATCACAGTAGTTTCTTTGGTAAGACTTTTAATGAGGTTTTTATATTTGTCAAGATCAGGTTGAATTAATGAACAATGGCTTGGGGACTGAATAGTAATAGTATAATCGGTAAATCTTTTGAGTTGTTGCATGTTAATGGCGAGAGGGCAGGAGCCATTTTTGACTCTACATTCTCTTCTTTTTCTTTAATGTACATTTCCTGTGCCTCTAGCTATAAATTAATTTCCTTCCCTGCCCTTCTCCCATTGTTTTGGATAGTACTGGCTCACATTAGCTGAGGAATCTTGACACTCTTTTCTGTTATCTCTTAACTTGATATATACTTGGCAAGTTTTGCTTTCCCAGCCCAAGACAGAAAACCATCATTTGTATTCTAGGGAAAATGTTAGGAGAGCCGCCTTGGGTTTCATAGACTCTCTTTAAATCCCAAGTTGCTAAAAGATTCTAGCATAGCATTGTCTAGGACTGGCTTTGTCTATATTGGACAATGGTGTTAAGGCCCTTCACAAGTCAGTCACTCAATCCAAAAGGCATATTTTAGCTCCTAATATATGCAAAGTACCATGCTAGTCACTGGAGATACAATGATGGAAAACTACATAATCCTTGCCTTCAAGGACTTTATAATCTACTATGAAGAGTAGGAAATGATACATATATAATTAAATTTTTTTTAAATAATAAAAATCTGTTTTCTCTCCTTCCCAACTCTCCTCATCCCAGGGAAAAGAAAGAGAAAAAAATAAAATCCTTCTAATGAATATTTATTCAAACAAAACAAATTTCTGTATTGGCCATGTCCAAAAATATGTCTCAATGTGTACCCTGAGTTTTTCATCTCTCTGTGAACAGGTGGATGGAATGTTTCATCATACGTCCTCTACAGTTGTGGCTGGTTATTGCATTGATCAGAGTTCTTAAATACTTCAAGGTTGTTTGTCTTTTAAGTGTTGTTGGTAATGTATAGGTTTTCTTCTGATTCTGTTCAGTTTGCATGAGTTCATATAAATCTTCCCAGATTTCTCTCAAACTGTTCTTTTCAACATTTCTTCCAGGACAATGCCATTCCACTAACTTCTTATACGATAATTTTTCAGCCATTCCTCACTTCATGGGTACCCCTTTATTTTTCAGTTCTTTTCCAAAACAAAAAAAGAACTGCTACAAATATTTTTTTTCACATATGGATCCTTTTCATCTTTCTTTGATCTGTTTGGGGTATAGACTTACCAGTGGTATCGCTGGGTCAAAGGGTGTGCATAGTTTTGTAACTTTTTACACATAGTTCCAAATTGCTTTCCAGCATGTCTGTACCAATCACAGTTCCACCAACATTGCATTAATGTACCTATTTATTCATATTTCCTCTAATATGTGTCATTTTCCTTTTTTTCATCTTCAATATGATAGATGTGAGTCAGAACCTCAGAGCTACTTTAATTTTCATTTGTCTAATTATTAGTGATAATTTTTTTCATATGGCTATTGATCATTTATATTTCTTACTCTGAAACCATATGTAGATAACAGAAGGTGATGGTGTAAAGAACAGTAGATTAAAAAAAGTATTTTGGGAAAATTTGAGAAATATAAGATAGGATAATTAGCCAGAGGAGATCAGTCAATAATCCTGATGATAACTAGCATTTTTTTATAGAGCTTTACATGTATTTGAGCCTTATAACAACCCTGTGAGGTAGGCCCTTTAGGTTTTATTATATTCATATTAACAAATGAGGAAACTGAGATTATGATGTTAAGTGAGAGTTTGTGCAGGAATGGCAATTTGACCTGAAAAGAGAAAGTTTTTTTCCGTGTATAAATAAAGTCTAGGCACAAGGTCAGTTTGAGGGAAGAAAAGTATCAAAGTAGATGAGGGTAGGATGGGGAACAATGAGCAACCTAGTTTGGAGAATACAATAGAAAGTATATACAGTATGTGTCTGTATACATATATTTATATATATGCATATACATACATATATATGTGTGTACACACACATATACATACATACATACATATATTCATATATATTTAAGATTATAGCATTTATAAAAAGAAGATATGTCCAAATCCACACTCTGCTACTTATTACCTATATGACCTTTAGAAAGTCATTTAATCTCTAGGAATCTAGGTGGTAGAGTGGGTAAATCTCTGGACCTGAAGTCAGGAAGACTTGGGCTCAAATCCCACCTCTGATACTTATTAGTTATGTGACCCTGGGCAGGTCACTTAACCTCTGTCTGTCCCAGTTTTCTCAGCCATAAAATGTGGGTAATAATAGCCCAATAGCACCTATTTTACAGGGTTGTTGTGAGGATCAAATGAAATAATATTTGTAAAGCACTTAGCACAGTGCCTGGCACAATGTAGACAACTAATAGATCCTTGCTTCCTTCCCTTTCTGGGCCTTAGTTTTCTCTTCTGTAAAATCAAGGAGTTGGGCTAGATTATCTTTAGGATCCCTCCTTGTTTTAACTTTATGATCCTAATGTATGTAATTAAGTAGATTCAAAGTCACAATATATACTAATTGTTCTGATGTGACCATGTTTATCCCCTTTAGATGTATATCAGAACAAGTCATTTGCAGAGAACCTCCCATTCAGTGACTTGCTGGGATAATACTATCCTAATATGGCGGCCATTCTGGTGCCTCTAGACTCGCCTATCTTCTGCTGGCTCCTCCTTTGTGCTGAGCTAATGCCCCACCGCCATCTACTGCGCCTCAGCACCCAGACATCGTGGCCCTTGTGGGAATCAGCCCTCTAACTAAGCTACCGGGCAAAACCCTCAGAAAGGCCCTCAGAAGGAGATACCCTGGTAAGGTCTATGTTTTCCAAAGTTGTCACTTGGTTTCAGTATGCATGATGGCACTTCTAAAATGTCACCTTTTCAATATTTGCTTCCTGTTTTCCCCACTGTTTTTCTTCTCCCACTTAAAATAAACACAAACACTTGCAAACTTCTAAAACCTTCAGCAGCTGCCAACAGGCTGGCTTGGGTGCTCCTACCTTAGTGGTGCAGATTGCCTTGGCAGACTGTTGAAAGTTGTTGTGACTTAAGGAGCAGCTGGTTTTCAAGAAAGAAACAAAATACATATCTATATATCTATATTTTCCCCCATTTATCTTTTTGCTTAAAGTTTTAAGATCATTCCATCCTGTGTTGGATAAACTTCATCTTAAAATAGCCACCAGACAACAATCTGGCTCTCCTGCCAGACCTATTGGCCTACTCTGCCTGAATTCTTGGTACCAAGTAGCTGCTAGGTTTCCAGTGCCTTCTGGCATGATTGAATCTTCAATGATGCTCTGTAGTCTACTAAAGAAAGTCCAAACTCAGTCTGGCATTTCCATTTTGGCCCCAATAAGAGCTAACATTTATACAGTACTTTAAGGTTTCCAAAGTACTTCAATTATATTATCTCATTTGATCCATGAGATAGGTGCCATTATTATCTCCATTTTATAGATGGGGAAATTGAACCTGAGAGAGCTTAAGTTTATTGCCGAGGGTTACACAGTAAGTATTTGTGACAGGTTTCGAACTCGGATCTTCCTGACTCCAAGTCTAGTGCTTTATTCACTAAAAAACCTTGTCTCCCTTATCTATAGATGAACACTGCCTATAGAATCACAGACTTAGAGGTAGAAGGGCATAGTTGACCTTGTAACCTTGGGTATGCCACACAACCTCTAAGTGCTCTAGACAGCCAAGACTGTAAGTTGGAGAAAAGGTACTGACTTTTATTGGTAGGAGTTTCTTCAATCCTATGATACATCATAGTTCTACTCCCTAATCCTGAGGTATGGACACAAGAGTCACACCCAGTTCTCCTGACTTCCAGAATAGTGATCTTTCCAGGACATCAATCACCCCGCTATCCCAGGGAAGGTTTCTGGGAGTGACCTCAGAAAAGAACAAAGGTAAAAGCTCACAAGGGAGTAGCGTCTATGACCTTAGTTTCTGTAGCATAGGAACTAACTAAGCCAACTAGCCATAACAAAATATAATGACGCATCATGACTGAGTCCACTACAAATTTATGGTACATAATCTCAGCTGAGCCCTCATTGTGGCATGGCATTCCTTTCTCACCTCTCTAATCGATTCACTCACCCACTCACCACAGCAATGTTTCCAAACCCTTTTTTCATCCTTCCTCAAACCTCCCATGCTCCCCTACCTCCATCCCCTGGCTTCTAACTTCATCATTCAATTGAAACTGCTCTCTCCAAAGTTACCAATGATCTTTTAAAAAATAATTTATTACTTGTTTTTAATATTCTTTTCTTTTTAAATTGAGTTCCAAATTCTCCCCCTTCCTCCCACCCTTTGCCCACCACTGAGAAGTCAAGCAGTATAATATCAATTATACATGCAAAATCATGCAAAACATTTCCGTATTAGCCATATTTCAAAAAAAGTAAGAAAAACCAAAAAAAGTGAGAAAATCATCAATTCTCTCTCTGGAGGTAGGTAGCATTTTTTTTCATCATGTGTCCTTTGGAATTGTCTTCCATTATTGTATTGATCACAGTAGCCAAGTCTTTCACTGTTGATCATCATTAAACATTGCTGTTACTGTGCACAATGGTCTTCTGCTTCTTCTCACTTCACTTTGCATCGGTTCATATAGGTCTTGCCATGTTTTTCTGAAACAATTCCCCTCATCATTTCTTATGGCACAATAGCAATGATCTTGTAATTGTTAAATCTAAAGGCCTTTTCTTAGTTTTCATTCAGCTTGCCATCTCTGTAGGCTTTGACCCTGTCAATCACCCTCTTCTTGATACTCTAGGTTCTGGCTACTCTTACCTGGTTCTTTTCCTGCTTGTCTGCAGCTTCTTCTCATTCTCCTTTGAGGGATCTTCATACAGGTCATGTCTTAAAGGCTTGGGACCCTTTTATTTCTATATTCCCACTGAGTAGCATGATGTCTTACAAAAGCTTAATATGTGTTTGCTGAATGAACAAACGCATGCCAGTCAGAATGAAAGCTAGTTTATAATTACTTTGTGCCAGGGACCTTGCTAAGTGCTAGGAATACGAAGAAAGACAAAAACACGGTTCCTGCCTTCAAACAGTTCCTGTTCTAATGAAGCAAACAACACACTAGTAACTATGTATACACAAGATATATATAGTGTAAATAGAAGGTAATCTTAAGGGGAGGGCTCTTTCAACCAGAGTGGTGGGAGAGGAGAGACTGGAAAAGGTCTGTAGAACGTGGGATTGTCCTGTGTCTTGAAGGAAGCCAAGGAAAACAGGAGTCAGAGGTGAGGAGGGGGAACAGTCCAGCCATGGGGGACAGCCAGCTAATGCAAATGCATGGGGTCAGTAAATAGAATATCATGTCTGAGAAGGCACACATAGACCAGTATAGCTGAATAGTGACATGTATAGATGGGAGGGAGTAAAGTATCCAAAAAAACCCAAAAAACTTTAAATGCTAAGCAGAGGACTTTTATTTGATCCTGGATCAAAAATTTAAAATGTCTTCTAATCAATTCTGCTATGGGAAAGGCATGAAAATGTAGCTATTATCTCTGCCTCCTCACTCCCCCTATCCCCTCCCCACCTTCTTCCCTAGGGCACTGGTCTACTTCAAAGGGATTATAATGAATGTACTCCCAACTCCAGAGTCCCATTGTAAAACAAGGTCAGTGGCTGTAAAAGTGCTGCTAATTTGAGAATTAAAAGAATGTCATGTTGAAAAATAGTTCTTTACATTTCTCCTGGAAACAGTTACATTGTATCTTGACAGTAAGCAGATATACATCTATAAAAACACAAAAACTCATCACAAAATCCTTTGCCCCGTGGGGCAGAATCTGCCAGAAAGATTTGAATGTGTTTACTTGACCAAGGTGACTTCTATTAGGCTAGAAATCAATCTCAATTTAAAAGGAAAGTTCCTTTAATAAATATTTATTTATTCTTGTAAATTGCTTAAAGATGTCGGTCATTTTGAAAGTTCAGAGCTTTCAGCAGGAGAATAAAGAGTGGTCACCCAGATTCTAAGCTTTTGGGTAAGTCAAGCACCCTAAATTTATTTTGACGTTGTGTTCCAAGGGTTATTATGGAAACAGAAATTGATTAGACAAAGGAATTCCATGTGCCCACAGATTTCTCTGGTTTCCTTTCAGCTTCCTGAGGTCCCTACTTGGGGGCTATTGCTGTATGTGGCCAGCTTTGTGTAGTAGATAGAGCACTAGACCTGGAATCAGAAAGCTCTGGGTTCACATGGCAGTTTTGCCACCTCCATGACCTTAGGTAATTCATTTAACTTATCTGGTCCCTCAGTTTCCCCATCAATGAGGCAATTTAACTACATGACCTCTGAAATCTCTCCCAGTTCAAAATCTATTATTTCATTTGTTGTTGTTGTTGTTGTTCATTTGTTTCAGTCATGTCCAACTTTTCATGATCCAATTTGGGGTTTTCTTGGCAAAGATACTGGGGTGGTTTGTCATTTCCTTCTCTAGTTCATTTTATAAATAAGGAAATCAAGGCAAATAGGGTTAAGTGACTTGCCCAGGGTCACACAGTAAGTGTCTGAGGCCAGATTTGAACTCAGGGTTTCCTGACTCCAGGCCTGTTGCTCTGCTACTGTGCCGTGTAGCTGCCTCAATTTCATTAATTTGAACAAATAGCTTCCTTTACATGTAGGGATAAATGCCCAGAGAGTTTAAAGCTAGGAGGTGAAAACTTTATCCATCCATCTTCTAGTTTATATCCCTTGTGTCGCAAGTGAAGAATTTGAGGTTCAAAGAAGGGATAGGACTTGTGTAAGATCACACAACTACTAAATAGCAAGGCTGGAATTCAAACCCAGGCCTTCTGACTCCATATGCCAAGTTCTTTGCCCTATACCCTGCTGCCTCTAATCGATGTACAGAAAGGATTTTGCAATGACTTATTTAGGATGGTACCAGTGTGCAGTAAGGTATTTGAAAGTGTCATAGATGAAGGCCATATTCCAGGCCCTTAAGACTTAGGGGGAACAAAAAGGGAAGAGGTGCAAAATTTTATCAGGTATTTTAGTGAATTGTCAGTAGGACTCTAGAATTGCTAGGCATAATTCTTGTGGGTCTGACTGAATGCAACAGTTTTTCAAAATATGTCTTGGGACCTACCGTATACACTAAGATTCTCCAAGTAACCGTGGGACCTGATCTGAGGAGCTACAGGGCGTAGTTTGGTCTTCCAACAGAGAGTAATTGATAGCAACTGGCCTTATAACTGAATCTCTAAATTGAAACATCACAGCTACTCAAAAGAGGATTATTTTGCAGAAACTCTTTGTGATAACAGGGATAATTCTGCACATGAAGGGTTGGGATTTTGGAGAAAGGAGATAGCAAACCTGGTTTTATGTAATTTCTTGAAGCAGCGAGGTGGTTCAAGTGGATAGAGCACTGGGCCTGAGTTCAAATCCGGACTGAGACACTAGCTATGTGACCTTGGGCGAGTCACTTAACCTCTGTTTGCCTCAATTTCCTTGTCTGTAAAGTGGAGATAATAATAGCACCTAGCTTCCAATGTTGTCAGGATCAAATGAGATAGTTTGGAAAGTCCTTAGCACTGTGCCTGGCACACAGTAAGTGCTATATAAATACTATAAAAATGATAAAATTCTAATTATTTTACTTTGTTGTATCTCATTTGTCTATCGTGTGACCTTGAACAGGTAACTTAGTTTCTGTCTCAGTTTCCTTATTGGTAAAATGAGGAGGTTGCCTTTGGTGCCTGTAAGGTTCTTTTTTAGCTCTAAATCTATGATTTTGTGGTTTTAAGAACTCATACAAGCTCTAGGATATCCTAGGTCATCACAGTCTATGAAACAGAGTTCCACATGAATAGATTCTCATTCATATGCTGAAATTTTAGGGAACTTGCCAAATATCCATTTTTCCAGATGTGTTCTACCTTTCATCGACCTGATCCATCATATCAAACAACTTCTCTCTAGTGGTGATAGGAACCAAAGAGATGCCCAGTCACAGAATCATAGAACAGCTGTCCTCTCACAGAACATTAGAGCTAGAAGGGCCATTAACAATTATCTAGTCCATTGCCTATATTTTACAGATGAGGAAGCTGAGACATCTAGAAGGGAAGTGGTTATCCATTAGTGAATGACAGAGTTGGGATTAGAACCCAGGTCCCTTGACATGCCATCCAGTATTCTGCATGCTCTCTCTTGGGATGCTTATTGATATGAAATGAAACTGCCTTAAATTGACATGAATTTAGTTAGATGAATGTTTCTGAGAAAGTATATATTATATATATATGTATGTGTATGTATATATTATATATGTGTGTGTGTGTATATATATAATATATATATATATGGAGAGAGAGAGAAAGTATATGGAAGGTAATCAATCAATCCATCATCAAAAATCCATTTAACACCTACTAAATGTCAAACATGTGAAACTCTAGGGATATAAAAAGAGACAAAAGACAATCCCTGCCCCCAAGGAGCTTACAATCTAGTGGAGGAATTTGCAGCAGTGGGGTGGCTCAGAAAAAGCCCCTGCAGAGGGTGAAGTTTGAGCTGAATTTTAAAGGGAAGCCAAGAGGCAGAGATGAGGAGGGAGAGCATTTCCAGTATGGGGGACAGCCAGTGCAAAGGCGGGATATGGAATGTTATGTATAATAAATAGCAAGGACACAGGTGTAGCTAGGATCATTCACTCAACAAATATTATTGAGCATCAATTATATGTGTAGCACTGAGTTTGACACCCAAGGGATTCATGGCAGTTCAATCATTTTCAGTCATGTTTGACTCTTCATGACCCCATTTGGGGTTTTCTTAGCAAAGATACTGGAATGGTTTGCCATTTCCTTCCCCAGTTCATTTTATAGGTGAGAAAACTTTGGTAAACAGGTTCACACAGCTTGTAAGTGTCTGAGGCTGGATTTGAACTCAGGTCTTCTTGACTCCAGGTCTGACACTGCACTAACTAGCTGCCCCACCCAGAGTTTACAAAGAACTGTAAGACTTGATATCTGCCTTCAGGTTGCATATTATATGAAATGGTAAATCCTGGACTCAAATTTGTTTCCCCTGAATTCAAGTTTAGGGCCCTCTCACTACCCCCGATCTCTCTCCAGTAGGTAAAACCATTCATTCACATAGCCTTGTTGAATTGAAACTTGATACTTAGGACCCTAGCTAATTAACGCCAGTGCTCCTTAATCAGCAGACATCATTTACAAGCATTTTCATTTGGTCTATCATTTTTAGATGACTGCCTTCGATGAGAAACATATGTGTTATTAATCTCAAGTAAAAATGAGAATCGGGAGACTGCTAGTTCACCAGTTTGAATGACATCCAACTGTATGAAACTATAGGTTAAAAAAAAGGGGGGGGGAAGAGAAATTATCAGCACATCATGAAACCAACAGTGAGCCCTGGTTCTCTGACCAAGGCCGGGCCAGCCTCTCTGTTTACTTATCCCAAATGGGGGCGGGACAGGAAGATCAACTTGCTTTCCAAGCACTATCAGTTTCTGTGATAAAGGCAGCTTCCTTTCTTTCCTGGAATAAACAAACTTTCCTTGGGCCTCTACAAAAGGAAGCTTCTCCATCACATCAGGCCACATTTGTATGCTTTCTTAGGTGGGTGGAGGAGTAGAAACAGAGAAATCATGGGTCAAGAATGAAGGTCAACAGGTCAATTATTTGTTACCAGAAATGGGAGTATGTCTCAGTTAGTGGGCAAAGATGGGAAAAAGGACTTAGATCCTACGGCACCCAATCTAATGTCCTTATTGCCACCCTCCTGTGTCCATTAAATTGGGAAACTTTTAATGTAAAACTTTTTATAGAAGTAAGAAAAATAGTGTTGATGACACTCTTGACACAAATAACAGTTCATTTTCATCATCGTATTCCTAGACTATACAACAATGTGTGACAGCTATCAGGCACTTATGTTACTTGCCGGATGAATGGATGAATTTTATAAAAGGTCGTGAGGAGCAGTGAGGCTGTCGTTCTATGTTGCTTGAAGGTTAATGTCAGGACCCAAAACCTTCAGTTATAAAATTAAGTAAATAAACCTACTTCAAAGATCCTGTAGCAAGTCTGGGCCTTAAAAAGAAAATTTGAAGTTGAATGTGCAGGAAGAAAACCTTGCTAAACGTACATTGTTACAAAAAGCATGTTGGCTCCTAGATGGCTAATCCATTCTGTTGCTCTTTAACAGAAATATTATCTAACATTAACCTGGTCAATTTAATTTCCCACTTTTTCAGTTGTACTTTGAATTAATGAGGTTTACTTATTAAGTGCTATTTATTATAGGCCAGTCTTTGTGCTTGGGGCTGGGCATACACTGATGAAAAACTACAAATTCTTCGAGGAGTTCATAATCTAATATGATAATAATAAAGTTTACAAAGGACTTTAGATACCTTATCTCATTTGAATCTCAAAACAGTCCCGGGAGGTAGGTGCTATTATTATCCCCCTTTTATAGGTGTAGAAACTGAAGCAGACAGTGGTTAAGTGGCTGTCCCAGGGTCACACAGCTAGGAAATGTCTCAGGTAGAATTTGAACCCACTCTTCCAAGTTCAGAACTCTATCCATTGTGCCATGCTTTCTTTATGTGTTGTGATTACCAAGAATGTGTTTGATTGTTGTAATGCTTTTTGGTTGTTTGCTGAAGGGAAGCAAGTTGAGGGAATAAACTTTTTTCTTCAGTTACAGAAATGTAGTTTTGGGGATTTGGTAGCTGGTGTCTGTTGGACCCCAGGTCACTGCTGTAAAGCTGTTCCATAGATACAGCCTAGCTCTCATGGAACCCAATAGCTTTCCATGCCTATGCTGACTTTTCTGTTATGTTTTCTATGTGGGAAGCAGTCCTCTGAGCGCTGAAAGGGCCTAAATTCCTAGTCTTTAGAGATAAACACTTGAACTAGATTCTTTTATTAATATGAACTGTGGTGTACTGGTGGTGGCTGGGGGTGTGAAATGCTTACTGAGGAACTGTGTTAAGGGAAAAGAACAGAAATTCTGTCTGGTATGGAATTGTTTGCATATTTTCTCTCCCATTAGATTATGATAAGCTCCTTGAGAGTAAAGACTATGTTTGCCTTTCTTTGTGTCTCTACCACTTAGTACAAAGCTTGGCACATAGTAAGATGCTTAATAATAATAGCTAGCATCTAAATAGCGCCTACTATGTACCAGGCACTGTGCTAAGTGTTTGACAAATACAATCTCATTTTATCCTCACAACAACCCTCCAAAGGAGGTGCTATTATTACCCCCATTTTACAGATGAGGAAACTGAGGCAAATAAAGGTTATGACTTGCCTAAGGTTACACAGCTACTAAGTGTCTGAGGCTGAATTTGAACTCAGGTCTTCCGGTCTCCAAGTCCAATGTTCTATTCACTATACCACCTTGCTGCAGTAAACTCATGTTTAATACATGCTTTAAAAAATTCTCTATTTCTCCCTACCCCCATACTAACATTGTGAACAAGAGGAAGACATTTAGATTAAGTGAAGTATTGAACTAGAGACCTTTGTTGCCAAATGTCTTAACCAAAAGAAATAAAATGAAACTGTTCCATGGAAATAGCTTTATCTATAAATGAAATGCCATAGAGTGATATGTGCTGAGACAGAGGCCTAGGGATATTAAGTGATCTGTCTATAGTCATCCAGGTACTAAGTAAGTGAGGCAGGATTTGAACCCTGGCCCTCGGACTCCGGACCCAGTTCTCTTTCTACTATGCCACACTTTACACTCAATTACTAGGCTTCCAAGCTTTGTAGGGAATGCTTGGGATATAGCCATCTCTGCCTATTTTGTATCATCAGGCTAGACAAGGAAATGAAAGGAGGTAGTATTGCAAGCAGTACCCAAATTGCATTTCCTTCTCAGTTGCATCTTTAATCCTCTGATTAGTAAGTCTTAGTCCCTATCTGACTACTTTTCAATGGATATAACTGACTAGTATTCCTGAACCCACTTTTCATAGTTGAGTTAGAACACATGGACTAGGGGGGATCATAAATAGAGTGTTGGACTTCAGTCAAGAAGACCTGAGTTGGAATTCTGCCTCAGACATTTAATAGCTGTGTGGCCCTGGGTAAGTCATGCAAACTTTCTGGCCCTCAGTTTTCTCATCTGTGAAATTAGGGGGTTGGACTGGTTGACCTCTTAGTCTATTCTACCTCAGAATCTATGATCCTATGAAGTCAGATTTTCCTGAAGTTAGGAGAGAGCCCCTTCTACAGCTTTAAAGATTGTTGTACATGCAGGCCTCTCATCTGAAGCCTCATTATGGAGTGAAGTCAACCCTGGCTTCTCTATGGCCATGCCTTATTAGCTTGATATTGGAACACAGGTCTCATGAGCTCATGGGCTTCCAAACCTACCCAGTGTCTGGCTACAGTGCGCTCACTTTGAGCCTGGATTTACATGATACAGAGACCTGGCTGATATAGCCAGGACTGGCCTGGGCATGGATTGTGGGCATGTCATTTGATAACTAGGCTCATTAGTTTGAGGAGGCTCATCATTAGACTGGCTGCAGGGTTAGGAATTTTCTACCCACAGAAACCTTTGAAAGCAATATTAAATTATGGAGGGATGACAAAATGCACAGGACACAGGATCACTGCAGTGCCTGGCTTACAATAGGTGCTTAATAAATTTTTTATTGATTGATTGATTGATCATAAAACTAGAGCCAGAAGGGACCTCAGAGGTCATTAGTCCAACCTACTTATTTTATAGATGAGGAAACGGAGATCCAAGGAGATTAATTGGTTTATCTAGGCCTTGAGGCCGCAGGTTCCCCCACCCCTGATCTGGGGTCATACAGGTAGCTTCAGAGGAGGAATCTGAACCCAGGTGATATGACCCTTTCCACTGTACCATAAGAGGGCAAAGATGATTTTATTTTTGTCTTTGTATCTTGGCATGTAGTAGCTACTTTATAAAAGCTTGGTGACTCAATGGTAGGAGGAGGAAGTAACTTTATCAATGAAATAACAGTATCACAAAATGCTGAAGTATGAACATAGACACTGGGGAGGCAGCATTTAGCATAGAAACGGACTACACTCTGGAAGTCAAGAGTTGGGTTCAAGATCCACCTTTCCCAATTACTATCTAGGTGACCTCATCTCTCAGCCTTGAGGGAATAGGAGCTGTTGTTCAGTCATTTTCAATCGTGTCTGGCTCTTTGTGACCCCATTTGGGGTTTACTTGGCTTTTGAGTGGTTTGCCATTTCCTTCTCCAGTTTGTTTTACAGATGAGGAAACCGAGGCAAACAGAGTTAAGTGACTTGTCCAGGGTCACAAAGGAAGTAATTATCTGAGGCTTGATTTGAACTCAGGAAGATGAGTCTTCCTGACTCCAGCCCAGACACTCTATCCGCTGTGCCACCCAGCTGCCCTGGGAGAAGCAGACATCCCATTTCTGAACTTCTATGACTCTAAGAGTCATATCACTGTCGTTGATGACACTTCTGTATTCTTTATGAGTGTGTGGTAGAGTGCTGACTGGAATACAAAATTATATAGCCTATTAAATCTTTACATTCTTAATAGACCTCACTGTTTAGGTCTTGAAATAGAAAACCTCAAAGGAGTACAGTATAGGCGGCAAGGTTCTACAATGGACAGAAATACTGCCTTTCTTAGAGATGATGTTACAGCCAGAAGAGAAGAATGGCATGTACACGCTTTGAAGTTCGTAGTTTGTGTCTAAAACGCAGAAGCCACTTTCTGAAATCATGTGTGTTGGTGGGTGGGAGAGTTATTTAAAAAAAATCTCCTGCTTCCACATTGCCCAAAAAAGCTGTGATGGAGTTGAGGAGATAGGGCTTTAGGGAAGAAACCTCAGGCTGGTCCAGCATGATTACTTCCCAAATGCTAAAGTCAGAACTCAGAAAATACAAATGGCTTCAAATAAGGCTGGTACTTTTAGAGGATCAAGGGATGTTAGAGCTGGATGAAATGTTACTGGTCATCTAGTCTAACCCTTTCCTATTACAGATGAGAAACTGAGTCCACGCGAGGTGAAGTGTCTTGGCCAAAGTCACATGTGTACTAAGGGGCAGAGTTGATATGAATGCAGAACATCTTTCTCCAAACCCAGTAGCTCATTCCACTGCAAAAACACTTTACATTGGACCAAGTGCTTCGCCAGACTTGGGCTCCTTGGTTTTAAGTCTCTGGTTCTTTAAGAAAAAAATAGTTTTAGGAAAAATACTTCTATACCTCAAATAGTTCTTATAAAAACACCATTTGGGATGAGTTGGTTATAAGTGAATCAGGAACATATGATTCTATTTCTAAGTGAATACACATGGATTAAAAAAAATTTAGAGCAGAAATGTGGTTGGCATATTGTGCCATGATCCAAATACTGCCAGACCTTAATGGTTTCATGCTTGTGGAATCTGGGAGAATTTCTTCCCTGCCTGATGATTGCTCCAGTGACCATGACAGAGGGTATTATCACGTCATTTTACAAAACCTTATTTAGGGATTTTAACTCTTCCCACTGCTGAGGACGTTCCATTTAAGGGGCCCTTCCTTGAGCTTTTTGGTGGCAATCTCCTAGAAAATGGGGATAGGGACCAGATGTGTGATTTTATTGATGTAGGAGAACTCCCTTGAGAGAAAACTCTCTCTACCCAGCAACTTAGTCTTAGAGAATTGTCTAGAATGCTGAGAGTGTTCTTGCCCAAGTGATTTGCCCCAGATTACACAGCCAGTATGTCAGTGGTGGGACTTGAGCCTAGGTCTTCCTGGATTAAAGGTCAGTCCCCTTTCACAACATTACAAAGATGATGAAATTTGAATAAAGGTAAAGTCCTAAGGCACATCCATTGGTGGTTTATTCTGAGATTTGATTCAAAAAAATCAACTACACAAGGACTTCCCAACCTGGCCCCTTCCTATCTGGTCTGTGTTTTTATACTTTACTGCTCTTAACACACTATGATTTAATGACACTGACTTCCTTGATGTTCCTCAAGTACATGACACTCCATGTCCTGACCCTGGGCCTTCTCACTTACTATCCCCTATGCTCTTCCTCTTCACCTGGCTTCCTTTAAAAATCAAATGCCACTTTCTGCAAGAGGATTTTGCAGGTATGACACCCTCCCACATTTCCGCTACTGCTAGTGCCTTCTCTCTGAGTTACTTTCCATTTTCACAGCATATATATTTGTATATAGTTGTTCTCATGTTGTCTCCCCTGTTAGGATGTGAGCTCCTTGAGGACCTGGATGGTGTTTTTGCTATATACATAGTAGGCTAGCAACCACATGCATGGGACCCTGGAGAAAATATGCCGCTCGGTAAAAACCTGATGATGATGATGTACTTGGATGGGGTTGATCACCAGTTCTTCTGGGACTTGCTTAGGATGTAACTGACATAGTCACAACCCTCCTAAATACATTAATAGATATATTGTAGGTTATGCTACTCACTCCTAAGAAGCAAAACATGATATATATCTTGAGTTTTGTAGGGTCAGATTGGCTATCCTTTTTTTGTGTGTGTGGCAATTTCGAGAGTACATTATTTGGGCTAAGCTGCCTTATAGTTTTTACAGGGCTGAATACTTTATTCTTATAAAACCAAATGCTGTGGGCTTCAGTGTTAAATTACAAAAGCAGCATTAATGTGCTAATTAGCTCTATGGATTAATCAAATTGTAATAAGCCCAAGAGAGCTGAGGTGGGATATTTTCTCCAGGGTCCCGTGCATCTGGTCACTAGACTAAGATACCTTGACTCCTGAGGTTGTATTTGCATGGACAGATTGTATTGTTCCCAAAGTGTCAATTACTTTTATTACCAAAAGCATTTAAAAATGTTTTTTAATAAGGTGCATTTTCCCCTTCCCTATAAAAAGTGGGGATAAAAATGGCTTCTAACTGTTTTCATGCTGAAGGAAAGCATCTGGAGAGCCTACTGGCTGTTTGCACCAATCCCAACACATTCAAGCCATTGTCTAGCTAATTATCATGGAGAACTACATTCCATGTTTGATTTTTAGTCATGAAATCTACAGGGAATGGAATGAATCAGCTGATTTCCATTTCCTGCCTTGACTTTTCAGGCAAATGCAGAAATGATAGTGTGATGGGACATATCCTCCTGACATTTCATTATCTGTAGTTAAGTGAAGTCCTTCATACATGGACATATTGAATTAACTCTACTCAAGCATGGGACTGGAATGCTAGCCTGGGTTCAGAGCATACTGCAGAAAGTTGGTGCATGTGGATTTTTTTTGGAGTATCTCTGGGCCGCAGATTTTAGACACAGTACAATGTGGAGAGAAGTGGACATTGATTATTATATTTTGTTATTGACCTCTATAAATTTGTTGGCTTCTTTAAAAATGTTGCCTTAAATTTATAGAGTTAGGGAGAAATTTCATTAAGTGTTTGTTGTTACCTTAATTTTTATAGCCCTCATGCCTCTCAACTCTGGAATCACTGGAAATGACTCAATTCCTATAATATTGGCTGACATGTATAACTCCTTTATGTTTTGCAAGAGACTTTACATATACTGCCTCCTGTAAGCTCCTCTGCAAGACATTATTAGTCCCATTTTACCGACAAAGAAACTGAATCTTAGAGTCGTATAACTCATTTAACACACTTATTAGGCATGGGATTTGAACCCCAGGTTCATCAAGTTTTCTACTACACTGAATTATTGGCTTCAATAAGGGGTATTGGGATTGTCGCTTCCCTCTGGGCTACTGCTCCTCCTCTGAACTCAGAGACTTGCAGATTGGGATCCCAGGAGGTGCAAAGGATGCTCTGTGGGTCTGCACTCCCACAACGATAGCTCAACCCTGCCCCCCACCCAATAGCATTACCCTATAGCAATAGGTATAATTGGATCAGAGCAAAAGAATTGACTGAGATGGCATAGTAAGAAGAATGACTACAAAACATTTCCATAAACCTGGGACATACTTTCCCATAAATATTTATACCATCCATGGGAAGAATGGTCACAAACATAGAGTAACCTGGGAATGAGGCACACATATGGCTAAGACAACTTGTGTCTCTCTTACTACAAGGCCCTGTCTCTTCTCATGGTGTGTTCACACTGTTGCTCCCTTGGTGAAGCATCTTTTCTGGGCAGGTTGATTAGATGAGCTCCCTGTGCAGAGCATCTCTGCTGGACAGGCTACTCAGCTGGGCTCTCTGGGTGTATTTCTCTTCGCAGCTTATTTCCTGGTTGCTAGAGCTAGTTCTCACAGACACAATTGGTTCTTTTATTTGCTTCCAGTTCACATTCTTGCCCACTACTTTGTGTTTGTGTGTATGCCTCTATCTCCCCATCTCTTTTCCTCTTTCTCTCTCTGTCTCTCTGTCTCTGTTTCTCTCTCTCTCTGTCTCTCTCTCTCTCTGTCTCTGTCTCTGTCTCTGTCTCTCTCTCTCTCTCTCTCTCCTTCCTGGATGCAAGTTTTCCTGTTGGGTGAATAGTTCTACTGCAAGTCACCATAGCCAATTGGGGAGGTCAAAAAACTTTCTTTCTACCTCTGTGCCTTCACAGAACCATTGGAGTCACATATCACAAACCTACTCCCTGCCTCAATTATCCCAGGGATGGCATGCTTAGCTCTTTGAAGGCCACCAGGGGCATGGCTAATATTTGGCAAACCAATACCAAGCTTCTCTTCAACCAGGGAAATGCTTTCATACTTCATAAGGGAATAGCAGGAGATAGGCATTCTTTCCATTTAGTTTAACACATTAACGTTTCATTTTCTCTCCTATCTGCCTCTAACTATGATGACATCAATTGAGGGAGGGGATAGAACTCCTCCCCACTACATAGACAATAGACACCATTTGATGTGATAAGTTTTTAAATTATTGGCCTCTGTAAATTTTGTCTTATAGGAAAATTTCATTTAAATTTCTGGATTAAGGAAAGAGCCTCTATAAGTCTTTGTGGTTATATCAGTTTTGAAAGCCCTCATACTATTCAACTCTAGATTCACATGGATCACTGGATTCACAGAAGCATCTGTAGGATGGGCATACTTCACTTGGCCCTAGCCTCTGGCCGAGAACTCAGTTCTTAAAGACTCAGTGTGCGCTACACTAACAGATTGATCAAACAGCAAGCATTTATTAGGTGACTATCGTGCCAGGCATTGTATTCGGGGCTGGGAATAAAAAAAACAAAAGTGAAACAGTCCTTGCCCTTAAGGAGCTTGCATTCTGCTGGGGGAGACATGCATATATAAGTGTATTGAGACTATATTCAAAATAAATGCAAGGTGATTTTGAGAAGGAGAATGCTAAAGGCTGGAAGGAACAGGAAAGATTTCATGTGGAACAGAGGTGTCAAAATCATTATTGGGAAATGAGTAACAAAATAAAAACCAAATAATACAATATAAACTATGTTATAATTTGTGATTTCCTAAGTCAATATGTGGCCAGCAGAGATCTGTTTCTATTTGAATTTGATACCATTCATGTAGAATGTCAAGCTCAGTTTGAGCTTCATCTTGAAAAAAACAAGGTATTTCAAGAGAAGGAAGTAAGAAAGGATTGTCTTACTAAGTTTATTGGCTAATTATCATTCCAATATTTATTTCTTGATATGGTTCACTTGGTTTCTTTTCTGATTTTCCTTTAGTCATCATTAGCTTTTTTTAAAATCTCTGTTTGCTTTCATGAACTGTATAATTCGCCCTTGTACCTAACTCAATTTCATCCTGTTTCGAGTGACTAGTAAATTTGATAATCTATCTTTATGCACATAAAAGGGGCGTGTCTGAAGGAAAGGACTACATCTCTCATGAGGGTCTGGGTCTGATTAAAGTTGTCAGGACTCAGTTCCCATGAGACTGTGTGTCACGATTGCGGCAAAAGGACAATGGAGAAAAGAGGGGGAGACCTGCATAGAGAAGTTGGTTCTGATCATAAATGGTACAGGAAGGGAGAAAGCATCAGTATAGTCTATACAATCCCCTGCCTGCAATTCTTTGCACCCTGCCCATGGCCACCTGAATCTCTCAAGTGCTCCCTGGGAAATTCTCAACCTCACTATCTCAGACAATGAAGCCCTCTAAGATCTGCAGCCAAACAACCTCACCAGAAATACATCACAGTAAAAAAAAAAAAAAAAGATGGGCCTTTGTTGTAAGGGCTAGCAGAAGAACTATAAAGGCAATGCAACCTGCCCTAGCAGGGTGGCTTAGAGAAAACAACACTGAATTCAGAGTCAAAGGATCTCCATTCAAATCTCAACTCTGTGATCTAGCTATGTTACCTTGGGTAAACGAATTAATCTCTCTGGTTCTCAATTTCTTCATTTGTGAAATAAAAGGATTGGTCTATAAGGTTCCTTTAAACTCTAAATCCCTGATCCATGAAACTTCTTCCCCCCCCATATGTGGGGCTGGCTCACTGTCTATGTGTAGTATTTCAATTTGGACCTAGGATTAGCAGACTCTTCCTGGTCAGCTTCCTGATGCCTGTTTTTGTATGCCGACCACCTAAGAATGGTTTTTACATTTTTAAATAAAATTTTGTTGGATGTAGCCAAACAAACAAAAGAAAAACAAACAGGCAGCTAGTAGATTTGACCCTTGGGTGTAGTTTGTCAACCCATGGTCTGGACGGTAGGCTTTCCTCATGTTCTTAGTTTTTCATTTGTGTAAAAGTAGGCCAAATTCATCCCAGTGACTATAGGTATCACTTAGGAGGCTCTGGATTGCTCTAGGGCCTGGTGGAATTAGCACAATGCCATCTGCAAAGAAGAACATCTAGAGGAACCTACGGAAATCCCTCTTCAACTTGGAGTTCCTGAGAGTTCTCCAAGACAGTGGCCAAAGCCTTTATCCAGATCTATGGTGATTCAGACATCAGCTATACAGTCTCTATTCTGAGATTTTGCAGAAGCACTTCTGGGTCAGGGCAAAAATTGCTGAAGAGACATGATTTTGGAGCTACCCTTGATAGGACTCTGTTTAAGTCCTTTTCTCTGCCCACCTGGTTCAATTGCCCTTCTCAATCCTGCCCTGCTTGGTGTCATCTCTGTTGCTATTAGCTGCATACCTAGGATCTTAGCATTAGAGGAAAAAGGTAATGGCTTGCTGAACATGAACATGAAAACAATTTGTCACCAAAATGATGTTCCTGTTGCACCCAGATACACAACAAAACTAACTTTGCCAACTCTTCCATCCACTCTTCCAAGGAGAATCCCTGATCCAGGCCCTTTCCATCTGCAACTTCCAACCATTCTTTGCTTTCATTCATGGAGAGAATGTCACAGTTGCTATAATTTAATTCTCTTAGTATGAGGTCTACTCATTGGCCACTGCACCAGGATCTCCCCTTAAGAAGAGCAATAGTGAAGTTGTTTATAGACAGTCTAAGAAGCATGAACTTCTTTATACCCCTAGCCCCTTTTTGGTGGCACTCTGTTATCTACCACATAAGAAATGAGACATGCCTGCCCAGGAGGGTCATGTAATATTTTTCTTTGCTCCATGTGTTGCCATTGCTAAAAAAAAATCACCATCAGTTTAGTCAATAAATATTAAGGATTTACTATGTACCAGGCACTCTATTAAATCCTTGGGATGTTGAAAACTTAATTCTTGACCTTAAAGAGCTGATATTCTACTGGATAAGACAACATACAAACTGCTTTGCACATACAAGAAATATACCGAGTAAATGGAAGGTAATCTCACAGAGGCACTAGTAGTGGTGAGGATAGGGGACCAGAAAATGACTCATGTAGAAGGAAAGGACTTGATATGGATCTTTTTTAAAAAATCACATTTATTTTCAGTTCCAAATTTTCTCCCTCTACCCTCCTTCTCCCCTCCTTACCCATTGAGAAGTCAAGAAAAACAAAGCCTATTACAAACATGTATAATTATGCAAAACAAATTCCCAAATCCCCCCTGACCCCCAAAGAAAATATGCTTCAATCTGCACTCTGACTCCATGATGTCTCTATCTGGAGGTGGATGGCATGTTCTTATCATGAGTCCTTTGGAATTGTGGTTGGTCATTGTGTTGCTCAATTACTAAATCTTTTAAAGTTGATCATCTTTATAATATTATAGTATAAATTGTTCTGCTCCCTTCATTTTGCTTCAGTTCATATCAGACTTCTTAGATTTTTTTGAAACCATCTCCTTCGTCCTTTCTTACAGCACAGTTGTATTCTGTCACATTCATATACCATAACTAGTCCAGCCATTCCCCAATTTATGGGCGTACCTTTAGTTTTCAATTAAAAAAGAGCAGCTATATATATATATGTACATATATGTATACGCACATACATATATGTGCGTATACATACATATACATGTATATACATACATACGCACACATATCCTTTGATTTCTTTGGGGGGGGAGTGTAGACTTGGTAGTGGTATTGATAGGTCAAAGAACATGCACAGTTAAATAGCTTTTTTGGGCATACTAAGAAATTGCTTTCCAGAATAATTCGTCCAGTTCACAGCTCCCTGAATAGTGCATTAAAATACCTGTTTTCCCACAGCCCCTCCAGCATTTGTCATTTTCCCTTTTTTGTCAACTTAGTCAATCTGATGGGTATGAGGTAGTAGCTGGGGGTTGTTTTGATTTGCATTCATTTAATAATTAGCGACTTAGAACTTTTTTTATATGGCTATTGTTAACTTGGATTTCTTACCTTTTCATATCCTTTGACCATTTGTCAATTGGTGAATTGAACTGAGTCTTGAAAAAAGCCCAGAAGAGTAGGTGAGGAGAGACAGAATTCTAGGCACGCAGGAACAACCAGGGAAAAAGGTACAGGGTTGGAAGATGGAAGGCCCTTGTGAGAGGAAGCTAGGTGGTACAGAGGATGGTGCAGTGGGACTACAGTCAGAACGACCCAAGTTCAAATCTAGCTTCATATGCTTATTAGCTGGGTGACCCTGGGCAATTCACTTATGCTCCATTTGTCTCAGTTTTCTCATCTGTAAAATGGGGATAGTATTACCTATTTCCCAGAGTTTTTGTGAGGATCAAATGAGATAACTATAAAGTGCTTAGCTTTATAATTTACATTGCCAGGCAAATAGTAAGTGCTGTGTAAATATTATGATAATGATGAGGAGGATGAAGATGACAACAGGAAGGCCAGTGCCAGTAGTTTGCAGAATGTATGGAGGGGCGTAAAGTTTAAGGAGCCTGGAAAAGGAGGAATGGGCCAGGTTGTAAAGCGTTTTATTTGCCAAGCACAGAAGTTTATATATGATCCTAGACATGATATGTAAGGACTAAAGTTCATTGAGTGGGAGATGACATGATTAGATCTTGATTTAGGAAAATCACTTTGGCAGGGAAGTGGATGGAGGATTGGAGGTGGGGAGAAACTTGAGGCAGGGAGACCAAGCAGGAGGCTAGTCCAGAAGTCCAGGTGTGAATAATGAGGGTCTATATCAAGATGGTGGCTATCTGAGTGTAGAAAACTGGGGGCCAAGCTCCTTCATACTTAGCAAGGCTTGACCTCATAAAGCAGGCAAAATATGATTCCAGGATCATACTGAAAGCCTTTCTAGCATAGTGGAAACTGCCCCAGTTTTCACTCAACTGGCACGGCCCTCAAGAACTCAAAATCACCTTTAGGCTGCAGTGAGGCATTGGAGTGGGTCTTTATGGAGAGGCAATTCAAAGACCACTTAGAAAATTGACTTTAAGAAAAGAGGCTATATTTTTTTGTATAAAAAAAAAGCAGGACCCAAGGTCTAGCAAAGAGGCATTTCTTTTGCAAATCCACTCATCTTGGATGGTTCTGACCTTATACAGACATCTTCCCAATTAGGAACAGCTTGTGTTTCAAGAGTTCATTTGTCAGTTGGTTGTTTGGAATTCAGAATGCATTTTCTTACAGGAAAGAAAATGTAATAAATGAAGGTTGGGTTCCCAGGCCTGCCCACAAAAGTCTATTTAACCATTAATATGACTGAAACATGAAATTAGGAGTACTTTTCCAACTATAACAAATGGGCATTTATAACATTGTTTTTGTGGGAAAATGAATTACACATTTTTACTCGGGATACCTAAAACACAGCTTTCCCCCGTTCAGTGCCCCCCCCCCCAAACTGCTACATTCAAGAATAGTAGTTCCTTCAAAGAGGCAGATAGTTAAGGTTGAATTATAATGATTTATGTATGTACACCAAGAGGATAGCAAGATTCTCTGGATGCAGAGGGCAGCCAATCAATGATTATGGATTGAATTGTCTTCATCTGCATAAGGAATCATAGGATTTAGAACTGGATGTGACCTTAGAAAATGACCTTTTAACCTTTTTTGTGTGTGTCATGGACCCCTGCGGCAGTCTGTTGAAGCTTATGGATTCCTTCTCAGAATAATTTTCTTCTAATGCATTGGATTGCAATGAAACCAATAATATTGAAACAGTCAAATATCAAAATTATCAAATTAATGAGATTATCAAAATATTAAGGAAAAAAACCCCAGCTGACATGCCAGGTTGAGCCTTGATTTAGAGATAATGTAATCAAACCTCTTCATTTTAGAGATGAGGAAATTCAGGACCCAGAGGGTTTAAGTGACTAGGCCAAGGTCACACAGCTAATAAGTAGGAGAGCCAGAATTTGAGCAACAGTCCTCCAAGCAAATTCTTTGCTGTTTCCATTTTGCCACACTGTTTTCTTTGTGATATGAGTAGTAATGACCCTGAAGGATTGAATGCCATGTTTATTTTTAAAGATTCTAGAGCCACTCATTAATTTTATTTTTTTAAAATAAATTTTTATTTTTATGTTTTTTTGTAGCATCTAAATTTCTTAATGTATCTCTCCTTTTCCCCCTCCAATAGAAGATTTCATTGTAACAAAGAATAAAAGAGGGAAAAAATGTTGAGTAAAACTAACCTCTCCAAAAAAAGATGGCATTATGTGTTGCATACCCATTGTCCCCCATCTCTGAAAAGATGTGAGGAAAAGCCTTTTCATATATTTCACTTAAGACCAAACTTGGTAATTATCATTTCTAAGCACCGTTTCAATTATTTCATTATTCCTTCCATTTACATTGCTCTAAACAATGTGACATATAAAATGTTTAAGAGATACTGTTTCTGGGTAATTAATCATTTTATTAATCATGCAATAATTAATAAAAGGGGTCAGCGGCACTCTCGGGTGTCAAAGACCCTCATGGAACTCACGCAATGCTCATATGCCCTTGGAAGAGTGGGTGTTCCTGAGGGTGGCAATCAACTTTGATTGGTTAACAACTAATGAGAAGAATGAATATTATAATGAGAGGTGGGCTTATTTTAATGAGGACCTGGGAGATGTGACTCTGATCGCTCAGTCTTGGTCAAAGAGACTTATTTTTTATCCAGACTACCCCTACCTAGGGCAATGTAGCCAAAAGGGTAGGGTCTACCTCTGCTCAGACCTGGCTGAGTGGAGCACAATGGGCTGGAATTCACCTCAGATTCAATTCTTTGTAAGTTTCTCTAGTTGGGTGGGGCAGCAACTCCAGGATTTCATCTCATCATCCCTTTGACCTAATCTCCCAATGAGGAAGGGAAAAAATCCTGGATCTCCCCAATATTTGGATATTGAATAATAATTTCTCTCCCCATTATGCGTAATTAGTTCTGCTTACTTTACTTTGCATCAGTTCATATGTCTTTTCCTGATTCTCTGTATTCATTGTTTCTTATAGCAGAGTAATATTCCCTTACATTCATGTATCACAATTTGATGGGCATCCACTTGCATCCAGTTATTTGCTATTTACAAAAAGTGAGCTATAAATATTTTGATGTATATGGAGGCCTTTCTTTTTTGTCATTGACTCTCATATATTCCTAGCAGTAGAATCTTTCGGTCAAAAGGGTATAGATATTTAAGTTGCTGTCTTTGCATGATTCCAAATTTCTTTCCAGACTAGTAGGACCAATTCATAGCTTCACCAATAGTGCATTTGTGTACTTATTTTTTCCATAATTACCTCAATCAGCATTCCCTTTGCCAATTTGCTGTATCATATATATAATTTAAAACAGTGATGTACTTTAGAGATCAAGTATAACCCCCTCCCCCTATTTTACATGAGGAGATTGAGACCCAGAAGTCATAACACTTACGAATCAAAGATCTAGGGCTGAAAGGTACCCGAAAGACCACCAAATCCTTCATTTTACAGATCAGGAAACTGAAGCCCAGTAAGGTTAAGTGATTTGCCCAAGGTCACGCAGGTACAATGTGTTAGAAGAAATATTTGAATCCAGGTCTTCTGACCCCAAATTCAGTGCTCTTTTTGCTGTATTACATTGTTATCCTGTGCCTGCTTATACATATATTCAAATATTCAACAATTAATCAACAAAGATTTACGCGCCAGGCACTGCACTAGACACTGAGGAAAGGTAAAAACAGTTCCCACCTTTGAAGAGCTTACTTTCTAATGGGGAAGACAATACATATACACATACAAAGGTGAGAATCTTTACTCAGGTAGTGGCTCAGTGAGTGGTGGCAAGGAGAATCATGTGAGAGATGATATAAAGGGAGAAATGGTGAAACTGGCAATGGACTGAACATATGGGGTTAGTGAGAGTGAGGAATTCAGGATGACAATGAGATGGAGGCCTTATGGGACTGGGACGTTGGTGGTTCCCCCAGCAAAAATAGGGGAGTTTGGGAAATGGGAGATTTGGGGGTGGAGAAATGAGTTCTGTTTTGGACATACTGATTTTGGGTTGCCTCTAAGACATCCCACTTTGAAATGCCTAATAGGCAGGTGGTGATGTGAGACTGGAGCTCGAGAGAGACTGGGGGCTGGATATATTGATCTGGAAATTACCAGCAAAGAGATAATTGAACCTGTGGAAACTGTTGAGATCTCCAAAGGAGATAGCATTGAGAGTAAAGAGGAGAGGGCTCAGGTTAGAACCTTGAAGGGACATCCCCATTAAGTGGATGTGATTAGGATGAAGATGCAGGAAGGGAGAGTGAGGAATAGTCTTACAGGAAGAAGGGAACCAAGAACAAACAGTTTTACAAAAACCCAGAAAGGAGAGAAATATTCAAGAGAAGAGGGTGAATAACGGTATTAAATACTGCACAGTTCAGGAAGGATGAATTGAGAAGAGTTTCTCAGATTTGCCGATTAAGAGATTATTGGTAACTTTGAAGAGAGCAGTTTTAGCTGAATGATCGAGTCAGATGCCAAACTGCAGAGGACTGAAAAGTACTGAAAGAAGAGGAAATGGAGGCACCTAATATTAACAGCTTTTAATTTAACTTTATATGAGAAGGGGAAAAGAGGTATAGATAGAAAGGATGGTAGTGAGGGATTTTTAAATATGAAGGGGCCCTGGGAATGTTTGTAGGCAGCTGAAAAGGGGTAAGTAGATAGACAGAGGGTAGGGATGATAGTGAGGGCGACATGCTAGAGAAGACAAGAAGAAATTGGACCAAGAGTTCATATAGAAGGTTTTACCTTGGCAAGAAGAAGGGGTCATGTTTTCATCAAAGACTGGAGTGAAGGATATAGTGGATGACAAGGAGAAGGATGCAAGTAGTGGGCAAGGAAGAGGCTGCCTCAGTTTTTTCAGTGTAGTCTTTATGAGGTCCTTAGCTGAGAGAGAAGGGAGATGGGGAGAAACGTCATAGGAGACTTGAAAACAAGAGAGAAGGTTTGGAACAGCTGCTGTGGTGAGTGATGCAGAGAACTGATTAGGGAGGAGTAGGACGACCTTAGTGCCATGAGGTCCCAGTTGAAGTAAGAAAAATTTGAAGTGGATCCAGTTAGTACTTTTTTGTGACTCCTTCCAACTCTGTTCAGCAGCATGTAAGAGTGAAAGAGGCAGATGGGTAGAATAATCCAGGCTTGAGGTTCGGCAAGGCATGATTGGTGACTGGACAAGGGAGCAAGGAATTGGAGCTTAGAGGATGATGTAGAGTTAAACCGATTTACCAAGGGTTTTGGATTAGTAAGGAGGAGAGTATAGCTAGTGAAAGGTTGATAGCCTCAGAGAATCCTGAGAAGGGGAAAAGAGAGTTGGTCATAGTGAAGAACAAGAACAGGGTTATGGATCCTTAGGAACAGGGAAAGATGGAATGAAATTAAATTACGATTGGATAAAAAAACTTTAATTCATGAATATTCAAATGTAACTTACAGGTGATAGCAAGATCAAGAGTATGGCCATCCCTTAAACAAGTGTTTGTTAATCACCTGCTCTCTGCTAGGCATTGCACTAGGTGCTGGGGTTGCAATAATAAAAATAGGAGAGCCCGTGTCCTCTTGGAGCTTACATTCTGCTGGAATTTATATCTGTATCACAGCAGGTATCTCCTCCTGACTCTATATCTACAGAAAAGAAGTCAAGCTTATTGATCAAAGGAGGCCTGGAAACATGGAGCACAACTTGGCTGTTTGCTTATATTGTCACTGAGCCAAGATAGCTGCCTCTTTGAGCAGCACCATGATTCCATTAGACAATTTATTTGAAAGTGTTTTGAATGCTGGAAAACACCATTCAAATCTAAGAAATTGTTGTTATTTCACAATGAATACCTGGATTATATTCAGTTTCATGACATTCCCCTGCACACTGGCTAGATGCAGGCTTGCTGAAGCTGTGTTCATCAATAATTGATTCTGATTATGCAACAACACCAACACAGTACTTTCCATAGAGAAGGAGCTCTATATGAATATTGGTTGAATTGAATTGAATTGTAGCCTGAAGAATTATAGCTAACACAATTTTTTTTCAAAAGTGCTTACTTTGTGTGGTCTGAGCAAAGCACTTTTAATTCGTAAGATTTGTCTTCTTCTTCCTTTTTCCATTTTCCATTTTTGAAAACTGAGGCAGTAAGAAATGGAAGGGGTTCAGTCAAGGTGACACAAGAGAGCAAGAGATTTCTAAGCTCGATTTGAATTTCAGCTGCCTTAGCTTCCCTACATTCACAACTTAAGACATTTATGGCTTTTCACTTATGTGAAATATTTCTACCAATAAGATGGTATTTATGATGTTTCTTTCCCTATTAAGAGAGAAGGAGGGGAATCCCATTAGGACTAAAGACACTGCAGATAATGTAGCAGTATTTTTGATGGGTCTGTGATCTCTTGGTCTGGGCACTCCCTCCGTAAGTACACATCACAACCTATCAGAACTCACTTGGTAGAGTATTAAGCTGAAGGTCCAGATCCTGAGGGTCTTAGCAGTTTTTCAGCTGCTTTCCTTCCTATTCCCAGTTTATTTAAAGGTTAGCCAGATGCTTATCTTGCATTACTCTCTTCTCCACACCGTTCTCTAATCAGGCAAAGACTATTCCAGGTTTGAATTCTGTATGTATTTTGCAATTTATAAGCTGCATGACCTTAGAAAAATCACTTAATCTCCCTGAGTCTCAGTATCCTGAAATGAAGGGTGTGGACTAGATAATCTCCAAGATTTTTTCAAGCTCTAGATCTCGTGACCCTGGTCTCAAACGCTGCCAATTAATTAATCGAATAACCACTTATCAAGCACCTGCTGTGTGTCAAGCACTATGCTAGGTGCTGGGAATAGAAAGACAAAAATGATTCCGTCCTTGCAATCAAGGAGTTTGCATCATCGTAGGGGAGACAACAGTTACGTGCATACTGAATAAATACAAACTAAATTCAAGGCAGTTAGTGAGGAAGGGCATTAGTATTTGGAGGGATCAGGAGAGACTTCACATAGAAGGTAGTTCTTGAATTAAGATTTAAAAGAAATGAGGAACGGTGTCAGCTACAGGTAAGGAGGCAGTGCATTTGAGGCATGGTGCATAGTCAGTCCAATGACATTTAGACAAAAGATGGGATGTTGCGTGTGAGGAACAGCAAAGAAACAAAAACAGAAACAAAATCCCCCAAACCGAAACAGTGAACCAGGTGCTTAGAACTCTGCCTGGCACATAGTAGGCATTTAAAAATGTTTATTGCTTAGTTAATTGCGTTTTTCTGGAGTTTACAGTATAGTGATATATGCCTTAAAAGAATCACTTTGAATCGGATTGGTTGAAGACTGAAACCAAGGAGATGAATTAGGAGGCCACTGGAAATAATCCAGGCAAGAGGTGATGAGTGCCTGAACTAAGGTGGTGACTGCATGTGAAGAGAGATGAATTGAAGGTGAGAAATGTTGTGGAGGTAGAAATAGCAATGTCTGATTAGATATGTGGGGTGAAGGAGAGTGGAGGATTTGAGATTTTTTGTTTTGTGAACCTGGGAACATAGTGGTACCTTCAACAGAAACAGGGGAACTTTGGAAGAGAGGTGGGTTTTTGGGGAAATGATAATGAGTTCTCTCTTGGATGTGTTGAAGGAGGAAGAAAACAAGTATTTATTAAATACTGACTATGTGAAGAAACACAGCCCCTGACCTCAAGGAGCTTACAATCTAATGGGGAAAGGCAGCAGACAGAAGAGAGCTGAAAAGGGATTGGGGGTGAGATTCAAGATGAAGGTACCTAGTGCTGGGCCATGGGTTTGAATTTAGGAAGCCATGAACAGGCCAGTCTGGGTCCCTGGTTCCAGGAAGAACTTAATAAAGAGAGAAGGGGCCAGGTTTTACAGGAGATGTTTCATTTTGAGAAGGTAACAGGGGTGGTTGGATGTTCTAGGGCTAGGAGGTCCCAGGCACTCAGGTAATTTCCAGGATGAGACCATATGGTTTGGCAGTCTAGGAGGAAATGGAATCATGTAGAGAGGTTTGTGTTGGCAAAGAGAAAGGAAAACTCATTATCAGAGACAGTAGTAGAGGAGGAGATGATGTCAAAGGGATTTTGAGGTGAAAAAGAGAAGTGGAAGCTTGTGGGGGGATGGCAAGGGGCTAATAACCTCTTAGTAAAATATGGGGCAAATATAAGAGGATGAGAAGAGGGAGAGGTATGGGAGTTTTGAGGAGAGAAGATATGTAATAGCTTCTGTGAGGAATGGGATAGAAAATTAAAGAAGAATTAAAAGTTTGTCTTGCTATAGTGAGGGCCCAGTGATGGTTAGGTAACATCATTTTGTAGTGGACCCAGTCAATATGGTTGCTTGACTTCCTCTGGTTCCATTTAGCAGTATGTAAGCAGAAGTAGAGTAGGCTGATGGTAGGTTTGGGGTTTGGCATATCAAAAGAGCTCAGTAGGACAAGGGGACAAGATATTGAAAGTAGAAGATATAGGGTCAAGATTGGGAGTGGATGTCAAAGGAGGAAAGGTAGCAGAGTGATAGCAGTAAAGAAAGAGACTGGAAGTGGCAGTGGGGAGCAAAAAGTATTTTTCCTCCTTTTCTTCCTCCCCCGTTACTTTCTCTTTCTCCTCCTCTCTTTTCCTCCTCCTCTTCCTCCTCCTTCCTGTGCTTCCTTTTCCTCCTCCCCCTATTTCTTTTCTCCATCTTTTTTCTCCTCTCCCTCTTCTTTTCCTTTTTCCTCCTCCTCCTCCTCCTGGACCAAGTCTCTCTGTGAGTGCTATAAAATGGTAGGAGCACATGGCATAAGATGGAGGGAACTTGAGTGGAAAATGCCTAAAATGAAGGGAAGCTTACCAGTTGTGGAATGAGGATTCCAGAGAGCAAAGTGGAAGGGGAGGGAGGATTGGGAGTGGGACCTTGGAGGGGCATCGAGGACGATAGGAATGGGAGAGTGAAGCGGGTAGGTTACTCTTGGGCAGCCAGGCATTAAGTCACAGGGATTAGGAGAGTTACCCAGAGTAGGAGTTGGCTAGCCTTAAAGAATAGTAGTGTCTCATCTCCTCTCCTGATTAAATGTGCTATGTACCTTCTAACCTCCATGCTTTTGCTGATGCTATTCCCTATACCTAGAATGTTCTCTCTCCCCCTCACCTAAAGAAATTGTACCCATCATTTAAAATCCATCTGAAACGTCACCTCCTTCAAGAGGCCTTCCCTGATCCCCTTGGTCAATAATAACCTTCCTTCTTCCTCCTCATTTCACGTTGCAGCTCTTTTTAATGTAATTTAGTATGCTACACGTATGTGTTGTACATATGTGTAACAGTGTCTTATCCTATTGTTTACTAAATTCTCCAGGCACAGGAACTATATCTTACCTAAACTATCTCTCCCCTGCTGTCTAATATTTGTCGAATAAATGCATATGGAAATTTTCTCCTGGTGGAGATGAATGTCAGGTGAATCCATTTCTAGTGCTGGGGACAGGGAACAATCACATTGTAGGCTAACCACACTCTCAGGCTTTCCCCATGCCTAGTTCTATGTCAGATATCATGGGATCTAAGAACTGGTAGGAAACTCAAGCGTGATTTAGTCCACTTCCTTCCAAAGCCTTGAATCCCTCTTAGAATACCTGGGTGATGATAGAATATCATCACCCGGCCTCTGATTTAAGCCCTCCAGGGATGGCCTGCTTTACTCCTCCCCACCTCCTATGTTCTGCCCCTCTTCTCCACCACCACCACTCCCCATTCCACTTTTTAACAGCTCCAGATAAGAGGTATTGTCTAAGGTTGAGAGCTTGGACTTATATTTAGTGATTATCTATCTTTAAGGTTTGCAAAATGTTTACAGATATTACATCGTTTTATCCTCACAACCACCATGAGAGGGAGGTGCTATTATTATCCCCATTTTAAAGACGAGAAAACTGATGCAGGCAGCAGTTAAATGATTTGGCCAGATTTACACAGCTAGTAAGCATCTTTGGCTTGATTTGCACTCAGGCCTTTCTGACTCCAGGTACTGTGGTAACCTGAATATAGATGACCTGTGGTATATCTGTGGCAACCACACCCCCTCAATTTTCTAGTCTCATTTAAAGAACAGAAACAGATTCTTTTAACAAGGCTTTTCAGAAGGGATCGCCATTGCCACAGCTTCTATCCTAGCTGGGGTTTGGAAAATATGGTCACCATAAGAAGATCTAAACATTGTAACAATGAGCTTATTTTAAGAGAAAGAACTCCTAAAACAAACCAAAACAACAGCAATGACAACAAACCAAATCTTTTATCTACTGGAAAAAAACACAGCCTTAAGTGATATTTTAGACTAACTAATCGACTAAATAGACTGACACACACTTTTTCTGACTGCCTTGGCAGAAATGAAAACCCACCCAGTAACCCTTTTCTGCAGGCTGGGAATCACATCTGCATTTGAATAAAAAAAAAACACTCAAACCAGCCCCTTTTAGGAGGGGGCAGGAAGGCAGGTCAGAGGGGAGAGGTGAAGGCTGGGGGATCCTTCCAGCCCAGCCACTGGCTGGGGACACTTAGTTCACAACTGATAGTGAGAAAGTAAGCAAGGAGGAACCTAGGAAGAGAAAACGGCCGAGCTTATTAACAAGAGCTCACTTTTGTCCCCTGGGGACCCAACAGGCAGAAGGGGATGGAAAGAACTCTGGCAGCCAGCCAGAGAGCCAGGGCTCATTGTAAACAGTTGAAGGCATCCTTATAATGCCCCGCTCCTAGGGAGCTCTGAGGCTTTGCTCTGGAAGTTTTCAAAGCAGCAGCAGTCTAGGAGACGACCAGAAGAGAGAGGGGGTGCGTGTGGGGGAGTGCCTGGATGCTTTTATTTATTGATTTTTTTTGGTTCGGTGGGTTAATGGATTTTTAGGACAAAGAAAACTAAAACCGAGCTGACCAGAAAGACTGGAATTTCAGCTCTCCCTCTCTCTTTCTCTCCTTCACTGGATTTACCCCTCACCCCTCAAAACCCTTTTAGACCAGAGATTACTGGGTCAGTGACTCTTATTATCCCTCCTGCTCCAAGATCATCTTGCCTTTTAGCATTGAAAGGAATATCACTACCTGTAAGTATCTTCTTTCTGTCCCCCATTTTGGATTGAGTATGAGTGTTATGTTAACGGAATGCCACAGAGTATATCCTTGTAGGATAATTAACTCTGGTCAGCAGTGCATGAAATGTGCAGAGTTTTGCTGGTGAAAGTTTAATTCTAACCTAAATGGGAAAGGGGGGCAACTTAAGAGTGTTAACTGGTGGTCTCATTGACATTCCTACATTGAAAAATTGAGTGTGCAAGGTTCCATGTTGCTGTTATATTTTTTCTAATGTTCCCCAAATGCTGCTATTTATTACTTGTCTAAGATTTATGACACTCTCCAGTTTCCATTCCATGGCACATATCAATGCAGTGTCTGTTTTGGTATTTTATCCTCCAAAATTTAGATGTGTGTTCCTGGTTCCTTTTGAACTAAGCAAATGTGACAAAGGATGGAGGAATTAGAAAACAATAATAAAGAAAATTCATTTAATGTTCTACTGAGAGGGGAAAAAACTCCAAGACATGATCATTTCTAGACTTTGCTTTGATGACATATTTATACTATTTTTTTTATCATGATTTTGTCTGTTTGGGAGTGAGGTAGAGCTGAGAGAACACAGCTTACTGAATTTAAAAAAAAAAATCTATTCCTAAGCTAAAACTTCTTTTTATCTTTTCACAGATACGTTGGTGATGAGTAAATCACCTTGGCCATTTTTATCACAGAAATTTTCAGGACTTTGTATTTTCAGTCCCAAATAGATCTCTTTCCTCTTAGTGCCATGCTGTTGTAAAGGCTTTCCAGTGTGAATTACAGAGCTTTAGGGGAGAATTTCTTAAGGGTTGTTGGTATTTATGGCTTAAGTCATCTTTCCAAGGAGATTAACTTCTTTTGAATGTCTAGGGCATGCCAGATGGATGTGTTGGTCCAGATGCAGAAACTTTGGGGGATGCATGCAGACACTGCAAGTCTGTGTTAATGTGTGGTGGGTAAAAGATTTCCCTTCAGAATTTGACTACTTCGACATTTTAAAAAATACTTTCTAAAAATGCCATCAATATGCCAACAGTGGGAAGAAGTCTCCCTTCCTCTTCTTTTCTTTCACCCCCACCCCAATCATTATTCTTGGCAATTAAATTCACATTGTTACTCAACTAATATTAAACCTCAGAGTTAAAATAATGAACTTGGTGTCAAACTGATGGATGGAAATGAATTGCCCACAACATAATCTTCCAAGAGCATCTGGCAAATGAGGGAAATTGTATATAGCATTCTTCATTTTGGGGAATGAGCAATATATTTTGAGCAAGAAGATGTAGGGTCAAGTACCAACTCTGTTGCTGACTCCCTGTGTGGCCTCAGGTCACACAGATCACTGCTCTTCTCTGGGTCTCAGTTTCCTCAGCAGTTAAATGAGTAGGGTTGAACAGGCCAGCAGTTTTCAATTTTTTTTGGTCTTAATACCCCTTTTACAGTCTTAAAGGTTGAGGACTCCCAAAAGAGCTGTTGTTTATGTAGGTTATAGCTGTTGTCATACTAGGAATAAAAATGTCTGCATTATTATGAAAATAATTCTGACCTCATGGATTCCCTGAAAGGGTCTCAAGAATCTCCAGGGGTTTCTGACCCACAATTTGAGAACCTCTGGAATAGACCCTTTTCATCTCTAAGTTTTATAGTTGTATGCTATGTATAGTTGTATGACTTGTCTCCCTCCCTTATCTCTACCTTTCCATAATGTAGATAAATAATGAAAGGGAGGGGAATATGCTTGGGAACCATGCCCTTCTACTTAAAGAGCTTGGGTTGTTCTGGTCCCACGTCGGGGATTCCACTCTTTGTTACCAAGAGCCAAGCTTGCTCTGCCTGGGAGCAGACTCAGACTTCTGGTTCTTAGTCTTTTGGGGATTCCTTCCCCAAAGAATGTTAGGATATCTGTTGTGAAGAAGGGAAGGAAAGAGAAGGGGGTGTAGGGAGCTCCTACTATGAGCCAGACACTGTACTAAGTGCTTTTGCAAATATTATCTTATTTGGTCCTTACAACAACCCTGCAAAGTAGGTGCTATTATTATCCCCATCTTACAGTGCCAACAGAGGTTGAGCGGCTTACCCAGAGTCACACAGCTAGCTGTCTAAGGTTGGATTTGAACTCGGCCCAGCACTCTATCCACTGCATTAAAGTCTTTGGATTTTCCTGCCGTTGTTCAGACATCTTTTGGAATTGGTCTTGGATTGTCAGTCTCTGAGGATCAGGAGGTGGTAGGTCACCCTACTGTATGCAACTTTTCATTAGACCACCCATGGAAATAGGAACTGGATCGCCCTCCCCCTTCTCTCTCTTTCTACCCCTCATTATGGTTGCTCTGGGTAATAGTCTTCACAGGTTTGATACTACAGGGCTTTCCTAACACACAAGTGCTGCAGATCTGTGCATGTGCGTGTGCGTGTGTGCGTGTATGGATGCGTGTGAGTGTGGTTGTTGAGTGGGGTGGGGATGATGGCTGCTGCTGTTGAGTGATTGGGGGAAATTCTTAAGCTTTAGCTCATTGCTCCTGAGATTTTCCCTGCCCGTTATCTTGTTCCTCTCTCTCCACAAAGGATGATTAACAAAAACCGAACAAGCGGCCGGCTGGACAGATGTTAACTTTCTAAGGTGCATAATCTTTTGAAATTAGATTTGGTTTTGTCTTCGTAGGAATCATATGATCATAGATTTTGACCTGCAAAGGACCTTAATGATCATACAATCCATTTCCCCCTCTTCATTTTACAGTTGAGGAAACTGAGGCCCAGAGAGACTAAGTCACTTATCCAAGGTCATACAGGTTTGCAAGTGGTAGAAGTGGGCCACTACAATTTGCACTGAAACCCTGTCTCATTAGTAGGAGAATTGCTGTGTTTAGGGAAGATAAAATCTGATATAGAATTGAGTTTGAGGGTATTTTTTTTATTGAAGTTTAAATAGAATTCCCTGTTTCACTTCTGGTACTGAGAAGTTCAGTGGCACAGCCAAGCCAGAGATTGTTGAAGATTATTTCAGAGCCTGAAGTAATTTTTGAGAGCACCTAGTCCAACCTCCTTTATTTTACAGGTGAGGAAACTAGTGACTTGCGCCACGTCCCACAGGGCACACATGGCAAAGCCAGGGCTTTTGACGCCAGATCTAGGACTCCTTCCTCTAGATGATCCTATCACTACTGTCAACACCACTGATTTCAGTGAAGGGCTGTTTCTCTGGGCCATATTATACAGGAGGACACCTCTTTGTTCTTTCTGATTCCAGGTACTGCTGTGACTTGGGAGATGTGGGTGGTCTAGGTGATGGCTGAGGGCAAGGGTGCTTTCACAGCTTGCAACCAGAGCTCCTTTGGATGAGTGATTCAATGATCTTTGCACAGTTAGTCAAGAGTCCTGAACAGAGAGAGGACTTTGGAAGGGGTTGGGAATCCCTCCCTAATGAAGTCTCCTTCTTTGTCTTTATCGACTCTCACTCTGATGTATGTGGCAGCATTTTAGAGGGCTTTAACGGTTGGCTATCCAGACAAGAAGGGCAGCTAGGTGGTGTAGTGGATACAGCACTGGGCTTGAAATCAGGAAGACTCATCTTTCTGGGTTCAAATCTGGCCTCAGACACTCAGATACTGGGTGATGCTGGGTCTGCCTCAGTTTCCTCATCTGTAAAATGAGCTGGAAAAAGGAATGGCAAACCACTGCAGTATCTTTGCCAAGAAAACCCCAAATGGAGTCATGAAGTTGGACACAACCAAAATGACACAACAAATCCAGATAAGAGATTATAGCCCAGATCTGTCAGATTTTCCATAAATGAAGTCTCCAGCTGTCTTAAAGTCATACAATTATGGAATTTTGGACCTGGATCTCAGAAATCATCTACTCTGATCCCTTCATTTTATCCTTCAGCCAATCAATAAACTTTTATTAAATGCTTACTATGTATCAGGCACTTAATGTGCTAGACTCAGCAGGTGCAGAGATAAAATTGAGATAGTCCCTGACCTCAGGAAGCTTACATTCCAAGTAAGGAAATTGAGTTTCAAAGAGATTGATTTGCTTAAACTCAGCCAATTAGGTAATAAAAAAAATAATATTAATTTGTCTTTCTAGAATCATTTACTAAATACTTTCCTCACAGCAATCTTGTGAGGTCATACAAGGATTATTATCCCCATTTAGGCTTAGTGATATTAAGTGACCTGCGTGTGGCCGTAGGAAATGGAAAAGCTGACATTTAAACTCAGATCTCACAACCCCAAGCCCAGTGATCTTTTTAACTCTACTGGGTAGACTGAGAGCAAGTTAGTGTACTCTATCTAGAGAAGAAAAGACTATGTGTACCTTAGAAAAGCCTGGGATTTAATTAAGCTTTTCCCCTTCCTCTGTTAGTGGAGATGATATCACTAGATTTTATTTTCACTTTTATCTCTTTCTTTTTATAGGCTTGATGTAAGGAATACTAACTTGAGTAACTGATAATACTTTTAATGAGTGATAATTAAAAAGATCCTTGGATGTTTGGAGAATCGGGGAGGATAGAGACTGTGTGTTCCAGTGGAAAGGGTGTTGGATTTGGATTAGAGGACCTGGATTCAAATCTTACCTTTTTGACTTCCTAGCTGTGTGACCTGGGACAAGTCACTTACCAACCTCTTTGGGCATCAGTTTCCTCATCTTTGGAGGCTTTGGAGTAAGATGCCACTAATGTCCCTTCCATCTCTGAACTTGTAGTCTCACAAGTCCACACCAGAGGAATTGTCCTAAATTACCAAGACCTTCTCAGGAGCATCCTGTCAGATCTGCCTCCTGGTATTTGACCAGTATTTTGTCACAAGCCAGTTGCTGGGAGAGACCAGTGACCAAGGTGAAGTAAAATAGGATTTGGGCTAAGCTTCTTTCTATACTATGTGCCAAACTTGACAAGAGTCAGAGAAGAGGGTGTGGTAATGGTGAGGCAGGGTTACTCTTACTGATATATTGTGTATATTTTTAGTTGTGACTTGGGGAAACCTAACTTCAACACTTTCTACGCAGTGCACAATTTTAGAGTCTAAATGCATTGTTTTCTATCTAACCTAGTTATGCTTTGTTCCCATGGTTTTGAAATTTAATATTATAGATTACACATTTGAGGGGAAATTTGAATTCCACTTTATACCTTTTCAACATGACATGGTGAGCAAAGGCTGGCTTTGGAGACAGCCTGGATTAAAATCCTGCCTCTGACTCATATGAGCCATGTGACTATGGACCAATCACTTAAAATCTCAAATACCCTCAAGCAAGTTTTTTTTTTTTTTTTTTTTTGGTGAGGCAATTAAGGTTAAATGACTCACCCAGGGTCACACAGCTAGTTTGTGTCAAGTGTCTGAGGCCGGATTTGAACTCAGGTTGTCCTGACTCCAGGGCCAGTGCTCTATCCACTAAACTACCTAGCTGCCCTTAAGTCTTTAAGACATAAATTACAGATAATTGGCTTTGTTGGAAAGAGTTTTTCTCACTGAATGCTTTTTTTTTTTATGAAATCATAGATCCACAACTTAAAAAAAACAAAACAAAATTAAATCTTTTCACATGTTTGGATTTAGCTTGAGATTCTGATATCACCTTGTCTGGACTATAGTAGGAATTCTCTATTCTACTTGGGGTTAGACAATCCGGGTATCAATCTCAGCTCTGCCAGTTACTAACATTGTGAAGGTGGAAAAGTCATTTAACTCTTCTGGGCCTCAGTTTCCTCATCTATAAAATGGGAATGTTGACCTATATGATTTGTAAGATTGTTTTCGAGCTTGAAATTCATGATGCTGTGGTCTTTGGTCATTGTGCATCATCAGAAGCTTGTTTTGTTAGGGGCCTCAAAGGTCCTATTTAGAGTCAGAGGACCTGCACTCATTTTTTTTTTATCTATATAATAGAAAGGTTGGAATAGATGATACTTAAGTTTCCTTCCAGCTCTAAATCTAAAACTACCAAATATTAAGGCAGTCTACTTGCATGCTTCCTTAGCAAAGTATCTGTTGTTGTTGAGTCATTTTTTGATTGTGTCTGATTCTTCATGACCCCATTTGGGGTTTTCTCAGCAAAGGTACTGGAGTAGTTTGCCATTTCCTTCTCAAGCTCATTTTACTGATGAGGAAACTGAGGCAAACAGGGTGAAGTGACTTGCTCAGGGTCACCCGCTATTAAGTACCTGAGGCCGGATTTGAACTTGAGAAGATGAGTCTTCCTGACTTCAGACCTGGTGCTCTATCCACTCTGTCACCTATCTGCCCTGGCAGAGTATCTACTTATATTGAAATACAGCCAGTGTCCCATAGAATAATAGGATGTTGTAGCTGGAAGCGACCTTAGACTCCACCCAGTCCAGAGTCGTCAAACATACTTCCGCAACACTGTGGAGTGCAGCCTGAACCGAATTAAAATGTAATTGAGAATTATTTAACAAAATAAAGTTACAATAAAACATAGATAATATTATAGTTTAAAACTAAGTCACCATGGGCCCGCAGAGATCCTCGCGTACAGTTTAGTAGACCTCATCCGTATTCGAGTCTGAAACCACTGATCTCTTGCAACACCGTTTTAGAGACCGAGGTGCAGAGAGGTGACAGAAGCTTTTCCAGCTAATGAACAGCAGAGCCAGTATGAAAGCCCAGGCGGCTCCCGGTGCCTGTTGCAGCCCTCTTTCTTCTCTATCTTCCTACCTCTCAGATTTCCAGGGGAGAAGAAAAGAGGGAAAAGAAGGTAATGTGACTTTCTCACAGCTCCGCAGTGACCTGGGAAGAGCAGAGACAACCTCCGAATCAGGTGTTCACCAGTCACCAAACTTTGTTCTCGCCTGATTCCTCTTCCCAGCTTAAGTGGAACTAAAGCTTGGCTCGCAGCATCCGAAGGGATTAGTGTGGAGAGAGGAAGAATAATGTGAAAATTGCTCTGTGCCTGACTCTTCAGAAGCTGAGACTTTTGAAAATGGCCCTTTCAGATGGATGTGTAGAAGGCAGAACATTTCATTTTTTTAATCTGATATTCTGCTTCAAATTTGTAGCAAATGCCCCAATAATATTACTATCTCACCTCAAGGAGGTCACTGGTGAAGGGAGAAGACAACAAGCAAACAGATATGTACGAACAAGCTTTATACAGGATAAAAAGGAAATAATTAAGAGAGGGAAGGCACTAGAATGGAGAAGGGTTGGGAAGGACTTCCTATAGAAGATGGGGTTTTTAGCTGGGACTTAAAAGAAGTCAGGGAAGTTGGTAGGTGGAGTTGAGGAGGAGGGCATTGCAGACATGGAGGACAGCCAGAGCAGAGAAATGGAGTATCTTGATTGTGGAACATCAAAGGTGGTCAGTGTCATTGGATCAAAGAATACATGGTGGAGAATAAGATATAAGAAGACTGGAAAGGTAGGAGGAACTAGGTTATGGAGGGCTTTGAATGCCAAACAGAACATTTTGTATTTGATCCTAGTGGTGATAGGGAAGCACTGGAGTTTATTGAATAGGGGGTTGGGAGTGGAAGGTGGTGACATGGTTGGACATGCACTTTAGGAAAATCACTTTTGATGGCTAAATAGAGGATGGATTGGAGTGGGGAGAGGCTTGAGGCAGGCAGACCCACGAACAGGCTACAGCAGTAGTCCATGTATGAGGTGATAAGGACCTCTACCATAGTGTTGACAAAGGAGACAAGGAAGTATATTTGAGAGATACTGCAAAAGTGAAATGCATAGACCTGGCAACAGAATGGATATGTCGGGGTGAGAGATGGTGAGGAGTCAAATAGGCTCCTTCTGTAAAAATGGGATGAAGTCATGAGACCAGAAGTCATGATACGGATGAAAAGCAAACAAAGTAGATATGAGGGAATGGGAGGAATGGAATTTGGAATACTGCAAGGAAAGTGGGCAAAATCAGAGCTCAGAATCTTAGAGACAGAGCAGTTTCAAGTGATCGACAGCATCCAAGATGTATCCTTCCTTGTGTGTAGCAGAAGAGTATAGATGGAGGTTATTGAAGTTGAAGAGGTTGAAGAATTTGAAGCCATGTGTTCATCAATATTGTTGTTGAAGCTATTGAAGATGATGGCAAGAGAAGGCTTGAAGATAACTGTAAGCCATGTATTAAAGTCATTGAGAATCATGGAAATGACTTCTAGGTCCACAGACAAAGGCAGTGACGTTGTGGAGAGGGTGGTACAAATGGATAGTAGGAACTTAGAAAAATGAGATCAAATGAGAATGTGTGTGTGTGTGTGTGTGTGTGTGTGTGTATGTGTGTGTGTATTTGCAAATCTTAAAGAGTGAAATAATTCTTAGCTGTTATTCTAGCTATTAAAAATAGACTTTATTGAGTGATAATGGGAGAATAATTCTCTTTAAAGTGTCAGTAGAGGTAAGAAAGCAGGCCAGTGCCTCCTTCTTTCTTGACTAATGAATTGGGGAATGACGTCCATTGGAGAGAAACTGTTGACACCCATGCTGGATGTGGTGTTTCTATAGAGAATCTAGGTTTTAACTGAGATATGAATATGGAAACAGTCTTGGTGGAAAAGGAGAATTTTCACAATTAAACATGAGCTCCCCAGAGCATGGTGGTAGATTGCAGAAAGGTGAATCAATGGACAGCTGGCTAAGAATGAGAATATGGGACAAGGTTGCTGGGAGAGAGGTTTGCGTTTAGGTCTGTGGTTATAGATAACAAGAAATAAAGACATTAGGAGATTGTAGCAAAAGTTGGAGGTATGTGTGTATGGTAGGAAGAGGCAAATAATACATAAAGAGAAATCTAAGTAGAGGAGATTGAAGCCCAATGTTTAAATCGCAATGTCATTGTGGCAGAATGTCAGTGGGATATGCTACTCACTTGGGTGCATCGTCAGTAGAGTCCAATGTCCCTGTAGTGAATGCTGCTAAAACTTTGCCTACCTGCTTAGTATGATTTTGATTGGGGTGAGCTCTCTTCAGCATTCTAATGGGGAAAAATAGTTTGGCTACCGGTGTTTTCAAAGTCAATGTTAAGGAATATCAAAGACCATGTAGTTCAATGTACCAAAAGAATCTAGTTGTTAGGGCAAGGGAATAAACTTTTATTAAGCACCTAGGATGTGCCAGGCATTGTGCTAAATGCTTTACAAATATTTCATTTAATCCTCACAACTGTGTGATGTAATAATAATGATAGCTAACATTTATGTAGTACTTACCATATGTCAGGTACTGTGTTAAGTGCTCTACAAATATTATCTCATTTGATCCTCACAACAACTCTGGGAGGTAAGTGTTATTGTTATCTCCATTTTATAGTTGAGGAAACTGAGGCAGACAAAGATTAAGTGACTTGCCCAGGGTTATACAACTAAGTCTGTGTTTGAACTCATGTCTTCCAGACTCCATGTTCAATGCTTTATCAGCTGTGCCACCTAGTTGGTAGGAATTATTATACTTTTTATGAGTTTATTACTAGAAAATCTATGACAAACAAGCATATTTCATTACTAACAACACATAATCGAATGTGTTAGATGCAGTTGAATGTTGTCACAAACATGCAAGCTTAAAAAAATCTATTTCAAATTACAGGAAAAGATTCTATCAGACATTTAAAAATTCTGCCAAACATTTAAAGAATTAATTCTGATAGCACATAAACTATTTGGAAAAAAAACAGGTAAAGAAATAGTCCTACTAAATTCCTTCTATGACATAAATGTGGTTTAGATGCCTAATAGGGAGAGCAAAATCAGAGAAAGAAAACTATAGACCACCCTCTTTAATGACTATTGATGCAAAAATTTTCAATAAAATGTTAGCAATGAGATTACAGAAATATATCACAAAGATCATACATTATGACCAGCTGATAATTATATAAGATCATAAGATTATATCAATAGGTGCAGAAAAAGCTTTTGACAAAATACAATACCCATTCCTAGTAAGAACACTGGAAAGCATAGGAATAAGTGGAGCTTTTCTTAAAATCACTAGTAGTATATAGATAAAACCAATAGCAAGCATTATCTGTAATGGGGATAAATTAGAAACCTTCCCAGTAAGATCAGGGGTGAAGGAAAGATGTTCATCATTACCACTATAATTCATTATTGTACTAGAAATGCTAGCTGTAGCAATAAGATAAGAAAAAGAAAGGAAAGGAATAAGAATAGGCAATGAGGAAACAAAACTCTCTCTCTTTGGAGATGATATGATGACATACCTAGAAACTCCTAGAGAATCAACTAAAAAACTAGTTGAAACAGTTTAGCAACTTTAACACAGTTGCAAGATATAAAATAAACCCACATAAGTCATTATCATTTCTCTATATTACCAACAAAACTCATCAAGAAGAGATAGAAAGAGAAATTCCATTTAAAATAACTGTGGACAGTATAAAATACTTGGGACTCTGCTTGTCAAAACACACCCTGGTACTATATGAACACAATTTCAAATTACAGGAATAGCTGCCCTTCCTTTTATCTACTTACCTTTTCATTTTCTCAAGTTCATCTTCCTTTTCTCTTAATGTTTATAATATTCCCATTAAAACAAAACCCTAATATTCTGGTAATGACATTTTATGATCAAATATGTTGACCTCTAGGGGCAGCGAGGTGGCCCAGTGGACAGAATGAAGGGCCTGGAGTCAGACTCATTTTTCTGAGTTAAAACCTGGCTTCAGACACTTACTAGCTGAGTGATTCTGGGCAAATCACTTAACCTTGTTTGCCTCAGTTTCCTCATCTGTCAAAATGAGTCAGAGAAGGAAATGGCAAACCTCTCCAATATCTTTGCCAAGAAAACCTCAAACGGGGTCACAGAGAGTTGGACACAACTGAAATGATTGAACAACAACAATAACATATTTACCGCTATAAAGTCCTTTTCTGATACCTCATTGTGAGCCAGGAGTGACCAGGGTACTAAGCAATTGCAACCAAGTGAGGCTCCTTAGGTGTGTCCTATCAAAGCTTTGAGTGTGGATTCGGTGAAGGATGATTGGTCATCACTTGAGGGCCAGCCTAGCCCAATTCACAAAGGCTCACTGCCAAATGGCTAGCCACCATAGGATGATTTTTTCCCCAGCCATATGAACTCATGAAGAGTATCTATCATCAAGGCACTGATCTTTGTCAGTAGATACAGTGGTCACATTAAGTTCATTGATCTTTTGAAGCAAAGAATGAAGAGGTTGACCACATATGCTATTGTGGACTCTTGTCACCAACATATAACTAATTACCTCTGACGTGAATAAAGATAAGGATTGGACCTGGGATTTCATTGATGGGAAACTCTTGGGTGAAGAAACATTTTCTATTGACGCAAATCAACCCCTTCTCTGCAGCTTAGAATAGTCTTAGAGCACTAAGAGGCTAAACACTGAGACTTTTTTGGGATCACCCAACCAGTTGTGTCAGAGGTGGGATTCAATCCCAGGTCTTGTTAGCTTTTGGGCTGCCTCTCTGTTCTCAATATGCTATGCTACCTCTCATAATAACTACCTTTTACTTGATAGAACTGAATGAAATTCATTTAACCAAGACCTCAACTTTTGACGAGGATGATTTGGCTTAAATCTAGGAACCTGATGGCTCCATACCATCTGAGGACCTGTCAAAGGAACTGGAAGATTTTAGCTTGAGAAAGGAAGACGTGTGGGGACGGGATAACTGTCTTTAAATAGGAGCAAGTGATGGAAATTGCAGAAAGGCTGATAATCAGCTAACTAATAATTAGGGGTGTCCGAAAGGGAGTGGGCTGCCTTGGGAGGCACTGGAATTCTACCTCACACAAAGGTTGTGTGACCACCTTTTGGGGATGTTGAAGAAAGGATTGTTGTTCAGGGCCTGGTTGAGTCAGATGACCTCTAAGTTTCCTTCCAACCCTGAGATTCTGTATTTTGGAGGCTTTGCTGGACGACTTTAATGGAAGGTTGCCAAGTACAGTGAAACTTATTTTTTTCCAGGCTAAACAAAGTTTTTTTTTTAATGATAGAAAGCAATAGTAAAAAGGTATACAGCTCTGTGGCTACAAGAAAAATCATTTAGAATCATATCAATTTCCTTAATCTTTGAGAGCATAAGAATCATTAAAAGCAGACTTTCAGAATGAAGGTACAAAGCAGGTTCCCTGGGGAATTTGCAAGGCTTTTGGAAGGCAGTAAGCTGGAGGGAAAGAAAATCTCACAATTAACTCAATCCTCTTAACAACAGCATGGAAACTAGGTATTCAAAAATCTACGGAGAGAAGACCTGTATGAGTTTATGTATGGATGAATGAATGTCTTCTCTGGCCCCCTCCCAGGGACCAAATCAGAATCGGGGTTTTGTCTCGTGTTCCCCCGGGGTGGGAGGTGGGAGTGGGGAGTATGTTAATATATCCTGCGAAGTTGGAAGGTGAGAACTGAGCAGAGTTCTTTTTCATTTGGGTTGGTTGTATCGGATCAGAGAATGCAGCATAATTTAGTAGAAAGTACACCAGCTTGGGAGTCAGAAGGCGGTTTCCCAGTCCCAGCTTTGGGGCTAACTAGCTGTGTGATCTTGGTCAAATCACTTAACCTACTCGGGTATCACTTTCCTCTTCAGATTAAATGATCTCTAAGACCTCTAAATCTTAAGACTTCCAAGATCCCTTTCAGCTCTAAAAAATCTATGATTCTGATTTGCTTTATGTCACAGGAGTCAGTTGCCAGTCTGACGGGAAAATTGCAAACAGGTTGGGGGAGGATGTTAGAAACAGTACTGGCACATGTTTCCTTGATTTAGTGGAATTGAATTACATTCTTGGAGGAGAAGCGTTTTCAGATTCATGTAGTAGCTTGTTTGCTCGAGGCTTTTAATCTTAGTGTTTGGAGTAGAAAGCATCAGAACGCTCTAAGAAGTCAAAAGCCAAGGCTGTTAATTGCCGGCTTGAAAGGTAACAGCTACATCGTTGAGCAGATGCTGCCTCCAGTGAAGTTTGAATTGGGGAAAGAATGAGTTGCTGTTGGAGAACCAGAAGGAAGTTGCTCACGTTTTGCTTTCAGTTTTCATGTTTTAGGGAAGTGATTGTTCATTGTCATAGAACATACAGCTGATTTCCTGAAAATTCTTCTGCACTTTCCACCTCCTTCCCCATCGTCCCCTTTCCCCAGGCCTCACTGATCTCGACCAGAAAGCAGCCCGTGGCCGCTGTTCACACAGACAATGTTGCTAAGAGTTTTAAGGTCATTCTGTAATTAAAACTCATTAAGTCAGCAGTCATAGGATGGGGTAGAGAAAGAACTACATGATATTTAACTCCCCCTTTATCCCTCATTCTTGACTTGGATAAAGGCATAGAAGATAAGCTCATAAAATCTGCCGATGGCATAAAGCCATCTGGTAAAGACAACTAATGCCAGGTGATAGTATTCGAAAAGATCTCAACAGGCTAAAAACATGGGTCAAATCTAATAAGAAAAATAACCATAGAGACAAATCTTATACTAGGTTTTTAAAAGTCCATTGTATAAAAACAGAATGGAGGAAGTGTGCCTAGACAATAGTTCCTAGGAAAAAGATATGAAGGTTTTGGTGGACCATAAGCTTAATATGATTCAGTAATGTGCTACGGCAGCTAACATGATTTTGGGGAGCTTAGTATCTAGAATGAAGGAAACGATGGTCTCACTATACTCTTTCCTTTTTATTCTGACCATATTTGGAATATTGTATTCAGTTCTATTATATAGCTTTTATTACAGTAGTTTATGTGAAAAAAAGATCTGGAGGTCTTGGTAGACCACAAGCTTGATTTGATTTAGCAATGTGACATGGCAGTCAAAATATAACCAGGTAGAAATAAGTTTATCATCATTGATAATCTTTAAGTAAAGACCGGGGAACCTCTTCTGAAGAAGATTCTTGTTCAGGAATGGGGTGGACTCAATAATCTCTGGGGCCTCTTCCAACTCCAAGATTCCAAGAAATACCTTAACACCTGTGTGACCTTGAGCATATCACCAAACTTCTATGTCTCTCAGTTGCCTCATTTATGAAGTGGAATCAGCAATATCTTGCCTGACTAATGGTCCGAGTTGGACTAGATATTTTTTTAAGTATTTTTCAGATTTTCAAGGTTAAAAGAGAATCAGTGATGGTTGCTATAGTGAAATAGAGAGAGAATGAACCACATACATGATGCAACATGGACTATTCCCTTTAAGGCATGCTTTCATATTTAAAATTATTGATCCTGATGATGTAACTGGTGCTCCAGAGTATGTGTGTGTGTATATATATATATATATATATATATATATATACACACACACACACATACACATATATATACACTACACACACACACACACACACACACACACACACACATATATATATACTCTGGATCACCAGTTATATCATCAGGATCCACACATACATATATCATACATATATGACCAGTTATATCATCAGGATATATATATATATATTTATATATATATTTATGTGTATGTATATATTTCATTATTTATCAGCAATGTATATGTCAAGATCCAGATCCAGAAATCACATCTTTATAAATGGGCCAAGTCATTTGCAAATTAACAGGTAAGACCTGCCCAAGTATGTATAAAAGCTCAATTCAGGCTTAGGGAAATAATGAAATCAATTTTAAAATTAATATACTTGAATTCAAGAACAACGATCTTAATACCAGTGGATTTTATTTTATTTTATTTTTTATTTTTATTTATTTATTTCTTTTAGGCAATTGGGGTTAAGTGACTTGCCAAGGGTCACACAGCTATTAAGTGTCAAGTGTTTGGTCTGAGGCCAGATTTGAGCTCAGGTCCTCCTGACTTAAGGGCCGGTGCTCTGTCCATTGTGACACCTCGCTGCCCCCAATACCAGTGGATTTTAAATAACTTTTGCTGTTAACAAAGGAATTAAAAATAATTTTAAAAACTTTCATTAACTTAAAAAAGTATGTCACCGCTTGACCTTGTCTGTTAATGACCTGGATGGAGAGTCCAAGTCTTGCTAAGAAAATTAGTCTATAATAGAGAGAAAGAGGAAGGAAACTATAGTGAAAAGTAAGGAAGAAAGTCCTCCCCCAAGTCCAAGTGAGAGGCAGCATGATGCAGTGGACAGAGCCCTAGCCTGGGATGGAGAGAGACCTGCGTTAGAATCACCTGCGTTGATGAATCCCACAGCTCCTCAGACCTCATTCCTCACCTGTAAAATGAGGGAGTTGGATTCAGTGACATCAAAGGGCCCTTCCAGTTCTCAATCTTAAAGTCTTTTAACAAGTTGTAACCTCTTACCAGTAACAGCATGAGAGAAGAGAATAACAATGATAATGATAACAGTAATAATAATAGCAGCTGACATTTATGTAGCATTTTAGAGTATGTAAAATCCTTTACATACACTTTTGGTGTTCAGTTTTTTTCAGTCATGTCCACTCTTTGTGATCCCATTTGGGGTTTTCTTGCCAGAGATACTGGAGTGATTTCCATTTCTTTCTCCGACTCTTTTTACAGATGAGAAAATTGAGGTAAACAGCATTAAGTGACTTGCCCAGCTCTTAAGTGTCTAAGGCCAGATTTGAGCTCAGGTCTTTCTGACTCCAGGCCCAGCGCTCTATCCAGTGTGCCACCTATTCACCCTATCTCAGTTGAAAAGTCCCAAAAAAGGGGAACAAAAACCACAGAGATTAGATCTGGGGCAGCATGTTGTAATGAAGAGAAATTTAAAGTCAGGAAACCTGGGCTCTAGCCCTCTGATGCTATCTGTCTTCAATAAAATTTGATTCAGCAAATCTTTATCAAGTACTTAGTACCCACAGTGCTATGCTAAGTCCTAGGAGAAAAACAAAATTAAAAAATGCAAAATAGCCTCTGCCCTTAAGGAGCTTACATTAGACTGGGGGAGGGGGGGAGGAGCTGCAAGCACCTACTATCCTCAAGGCATTGTAGATGTGAAAACAAAAATGAAAGAGCATTAACTCTTCAGTTACTCATTCTCCTTGGGGAGGGGACATGTACACAACTGATAATACAAAAAAGATACAAATACAAAGTAATGTCAAGAGGGAGGTGGGTGATGGGATCAGAAGAGTTCCTCTATATGAGGTGGCACCTGAGCTGTGCTTAGAACTAAGCAAGGGATTTTAAGAGGCTGACGGGAAGAAGTGGGACATTCTGGACATGGAGGAACACCTATGGAAACGTAGAGGCTGGGGGTGGAATGGCTCATTGAGATGATGGACAAATCAGTTAAGGTCTCTGAGTTGTAGTTTCTTCCTCTGTCTAATGAGATAACATGCATCCTGTCTACCTCACAAAGCTGTTGGGCAAGTGCTTCACAAAGGGCTGTGTAAATGTGAGTGGTACATACAAAACGTATACAAGAAACAGGAATTTAGGTGAATGGGTATGAGTTCTATTGAATTGTAGAGAGGTGCTACTCCCAGCATCCTGTCAGCTTTGGTTTTTTCAAGTGGGTCCAACCAAGGCAACTCTCGGCTGCCAATGAACGACATTTTGTTTTGACATAATGAAACTTTTGTTAAACTTAATTATTTTGAGAGGACTGTTTTTGAACTTAATGAAAATTATTTTTAAAACTTAATATTAAAATGAAAACGTCAAGATTTTTTCTGCCTTTGGTCAGGTCTTATTTACAAATGGAAATAGAATGGTTTTTGCAAATGGATCGATCTCTCTCTCTCTCTGTCTCTATATATACCACATAAAATTATATATGTGTATATATATATATATATATGTCTGTGTGTATATATATGTGGTATGTCTATATATGTGTACACACACACACACACACACACACACACACATATACACAGAGAGAGATTGAGAGAGAGAGAGAGAAAGCCCACGTACAAATGTTGGGGTTTGACAAGACTCTCCAATCAAAGTCAGTATGTTGGAAAATAAGGCTCAGATTTAAGATAGAAAGGCCCATAGACTTCTCAGAAGCCTCATTCCTATAAATGAAGAATATTTATAAAGAACGTCAGTAGACCCCATACTACTGTAGCCCCTAGTGCTAGACATGCTCACAAGATGCAAAAGAAGACCTAGAAGAGGAGTCCTTTAACTTTTTGTGTGTATGTCATGGACCCCTTTGGCAGTGCAGTGAAATCTATGGACTCTTCAGAATAAAGTTTTGAAAGCCTAAAATAAAATACACAGGATTATAAAAGAAACCACTCATTTCAAAATAAAGATATATTTCCCCCCATCCTAGTTCACAGACTTGCCCATCCCCCCTGAAATCTATCCACAGGCTCCTGGATATCCGTGGACCCCAGGTTAAGAAGCCCTGGTCTAGAAGAAGGTCCCCAGTGCACTGTGTAGTTGCTTTGCAGCATATATATGAGGGGGGTCCGGGGGAAACATGGGCAAGAATCATACAGGGTAAGAAGGTGTGGATGAGTTGCTGTGAAGGGATTATATGAAACAATGGAATCACAGATCCATTGAAGAAAGAGGAGCTGTATTTCATCTGTAGCATCTCATTTGGTCTTCAGTACCATGCTAGCAACGTTAGCATTGTCATCTCCAGTTTTCAGTTGGGGAAACAGAGGCAGAGGATAAATGATTTATCCAAGGCTACTAGTTAGGTTTTTGTTTGTTTGTTTTGTTTGGTTTTTTTAGGCAATTGGGGTTAAGTGACTTGCCCAGAGTCACACAGCTATGTGTCTGAGGCCAGATTGGAACTCAGGTCTTCCTGACTTCAGGGCCAGTGCTCTATCCACTGCGCCACCTAGCTGCCCCAATACTAGTTAGTTGTTGACCAAGGGAGCCAACTAGTCTAATGTTCTTTGGTACTCCAACTCACACTTTGATTCAGATCCAATTCAGCAACCTTCTAAAGTAATTGGGGAAGAAAGCAGCCCAGTACACTGGAAAGGAGTCCGAGTGCATGAGTTCAAATTCCTTATTACCTCTGTGATCCTGTGTGACCCTGTCTCTCAACCTCACTGGGCCTCAGTTTCCTCATTGATAAAATGAAGGGGTTTGACAAGATAATTTCTAAGATCGGTTTTATCTTGAGGTCTAGGTTCTTGTGATCTCTATGTCCAATAGTGATGATGGTTTAAAAAATTATACCACATTATTTTTATGTGTATGTGTATATGTATATGTGTGTATATATGTATATATTCATGCCAGTTGAGGGTAATTAGGTGGCATGGTAAATAGAACACTGGGCCTGGAGTCAGGAAGATCTGAGTTTAAATCCAGCCCCAAACATTTAACTAGCTGTGTGATTCTGGCAAGTCCCTTAATCTCTTTGCTTCAGTTTCCTTAACTATAAAATAGGGACAATAATTGCAACTTTGCTGTGAGGACCAAATGAGATCACATTTGTAAAAGTGCTTAGCCCAGTGTCTGGCATGTGCTAAGTGCTTCATAAATGTGTGTTTCCTTCCTTTCTTCCTCACATTAGCCATCACAATTAACTGACTTGGATTTGGAAGATTTAATTAGGAAACAGAAGTCAAGAGATTCCCATTGACCTTCATTATTGACCTTCGTCACTTCTCTGGCCAAGGATCTAATTGGTTTTTCAAGTCCTATCTGAAGTGTCAACTTTATTTCAACATTCTGCTTTCTGTTTCTTTGTCCCTGTCTTTCTGTCTGTCTCTCTTTCTTGGAATATTTGGGTTACCCATGTACCTGTGAAAAACAAGGGCCAGTACATCTGGAGGTGCTTATATCAAGTATCATCAGTATGATGAATGAAAGAATGTCTAATAAGAATTATTCTGATTTGTATAGACTTTGTTTGAATAAAACACAAGCAGAGTGATCATCTCCGTGACTATGCCCTGTTTCCCCATGGCAAGGCTGTCCTACAGCTGGTGTCGATTTTTTTTTTTCATGTCATGGACAGATTATTTCAGATTAGTCACAGAAGTATCATGTTTATACAGAATATGAAGCATTCATGTCCTCACAGCTAGGTGGGATGTGTCATCATGGGAAAACTGCTATTAATCATTTTTTTTCAAGAAAAATGGAGCATTCCTAAATTGTTTTATTCTGTTCAGGACATTTCTCAAGAAAAGGGACTTGATTAAAGAAGCTTTGTTTGAATTGGTGAGGAACAATTCAGACAAAGTTTTTTTCCCCACTGTTCATAACAGTTCTTCCTCGCATTTTACCCTTATTGGTTTAAACAGATGTATTTAGTATATATATGATTTCCTCATGATGAAAAAATGCAGTGGTGGGCAAAGACCCAGCTGGTCTGGAGCCTGTTTATGGCAGGGCATGAAGACTGTGTCGTGCTGGGAAACAGCTGAACCTCACAAACCATCCAAAAAAAAAAAAAGATTGTTTCTATTGTGAAATCAACTTAAGATGGAAATGGTTAACAAGCAGTTTATCAATGCCCTTGGGGTTATTTGGTGGGCACTTGTCCTGTTTTTACTTCTAACTACTCTTATATCCCCCTCCCTAACTTTTTTCTGACCCTGTAAGAGATCAGAAGATAAGTCCAAGGAAGGTAGAAGGAGATACCATAGCTGATGGTCTGGCTTGGCACTTGGCTTTGGGCCCAGAAGTCCAAGTTCTAAAGGTGTATATGAACACTTCTCTACACTCAGCCCACTGACCTTTTGAAAATGTATCATGAATATATTGCATAAGTTACAAACTTCTGTGTCATGTGACCAACAAAATAGAGGACTAGTTATTTTTCTCCAGACTCTACAACTATCAAAAAAGCCCCAAAAGAGGTCAAGATAGCCCAATTACACCTATTTCTGTAAGACAAGAAAGCAAGAAGCCCACCAAGGTAACAGCCATATGAATTAACACGGGGAATGCTAATCTGTAGCATTGCCCACTCAGCACCCTTCACCCACCAACCTCCACCCTCCAGCGGGTGCACAAACCGATCATTTTGCTTGTGCTATGGGACCTCCTCAAGGCTGGTCCTTCTGCTGCTGCATTCACTTCTAGTGCTTCCTACCCCTGCCCTTATCCTAGCATCCTGTTGAAATAAGCAGTGGACCTTAACTTCTGTCCAACCATCTGGAGAAGATGGATCTCACATATCTCTTCTACATGGGCTACGTCCAAGGTTAGGAAACTACAAGAGGACAGATGCCTGGGACATTCACTCTGCCTTTCCCCAAGCTTGGAAAAAAAAAAAGAAAAGGCCAACACTGACTTAGTTCAGCAAAAGTTCTAAAGAACAGAGGGAACTAGGAGGGTGTGTGATATGTAGGACTGCAAACCATGTAAGGGAATACAGCTAGTACCAGTCTTGTTCCCCTATAAACTACTTGGGGCAGGGCCTGAGGCTGATGAAAGGTCAGTTTCCCAACATGGGAGAAGGTTGAGACAGTTTTGATATACAGTGCTGGGTGTTAACCTAATATCAAAGGAGGAGGAATCAAAAGGTAAGTGACAAGAGAATATAAGGAAAGAAGACTAAAATCATCCAAGGTGTCAGGAGGTAAAAAATTCAGTTAATAACCTAAAGCACAAAAAGGTAATTCTAAGGAGAAGGCATTGAAGTTAAAAGGGGAGATGAGTAGCAAGACATTTTAAAAATTGCAAATATCTCAAAATTGAACCAACACCTGATGAAATTGAACCATATGGATTCTCCAGAGAATATGGAACTGTAACGGGAAGGTCCAGAATGATTAAAGAGAGAACTGAAAATTTTGAACGGAATGAAAAGAGGCAAATGGCAGAATTTATGGCTTTCATAGTAGAAATAATAGCAGAAGAGAAAGACAGGAATCCACAATAATGAGTCTCTCCATATAAGTAAAATAGAGTAAAAGAGATTGGGAATATAAATATACTAAAGTGAAGGATGTTCTGGAACATATGTGCTCTGAAAAGGTTAGATTATTATAGATAATCCTAAAGGTCACTTTTCCCTCTAGAAATTCTGATTATGTGGGATTTATATTGATGATCAATTTATTTTCTGAGTCCAACTCAAGATACTGACGTGTCCATAAAAGCCCAAGTAATTTGTCTCCTGAATGCCTTAGCTATCATACTCCTTCACCATCACTTTGTCTCTATTCCACTCTTCTCAGGGACATTAATAAAAATAATAATAATAAAATAATTAACATTCTTTACATAAAACTTAAGGTTTCTGCAAAGCACCTTGCCTATATTATCTCATTTGAATATTATAATAGCCCTTATAGGTAAATGCTACAGGTATTATTATCTCAACTTCTCATATAAGAAAACTGAGACTCAGAGAATTTACTTATGGTTACAAAGGTAGTGAGTGTTAGAAGAAGGATCTAAACTCATCTCTTCTGAATTCAAATCTAGCACTCTTTCCACTGCACCAAACTGCCTTTGGGAAAAAAAAAAGATTTCCCCAATATTATATACATATACACACATACATATATGCACACATGCACACATACACACATACATATGTGCACACATACACACATAAATATATTTGGAATGTCTTTCCCACCCCAAACCAAAACAGACTCAAATGGTGACCCTACAGTGAGTATACGAGAGCTTGTTTTTAAGATGGATATATTCAATTGTGTTTGACTTTGAATTGAGATCCTTTTGCTCTTATTGTGTAAATAAGGGGTTCTTATCTTATATCTCAAGGGGCTCATGGAACTTATTTGGGAAAGAAAAATTGAATCTTTATTTTCATTAATCTGTCATTGGAATTTAGCATTCCCTTAAATTGAAATGGTCAAATTATATGAACAAGGAAGATATGACCATATGAAAAAATGCTCCAAATCACTAATAATTAGAAAAATACACATTAAGGCAACTCTGAATTTCTCCTTTATACTCATCAGATTGGCAAAGTTGACAAAAAAAGATAAATATTGGATGGGTTCTAGAAAAACAGGTACATTGATGCACTGTTGGTGGAGCTGTGAGTTGGACTACCTATTCTGGAAATCAATTTGGAACCAGGCCTCAAAAGCTACTAAATTGTGCATACCTTTGTGATACCACTATTTGACCTATACCCTAAAGACATCAAAGGAAAATAAAAGGACCCATCTATACATAAATATTTATAACAGTTCTTTTTGGTGAGACAAAGAACTAGAAAATTTGAGGGTTCTATCAAGTAGGGCATGGACAAGCAAGTTATAGTATAATAATGTGATAGAATATTACTGTTCTAGAGATGGTCTTAGAGAAATATGGGAAGATTTGAATGAACTGATGCAGAGAAAAGTGATCAGAACTAGGAGAACAATTTATATAGTAACAATAACATTGTAAAGACAGACAACTTTGAAAGACTTAAGAGCTCTGATCAACACAGTGACCGACCATGATTCCACAGGATTAATGATAAAACATGGTGCCTGCCTCCTGATAGAGAGATGATGGGTGCAGGGTGAAAATTGAGACATATTTTTTTTGGATATTGCTAATGTGGGAATTTGTTTTGCTTGACTATGTATCTTTTCTTTTATGAAAATTTTGTTTTTCTTTTTTTACTCAGGGGAGAGGTGACAAGAAGAGAAAGTAGAATTTTGTTAATAGAAAAAAGTAAATAAAATTAAGAAATAAAAGCAAAGATGTCCAAATATTAATGTAGAGTACAAAACATTAGTTTTCATCTGACTGCTAAAGGGATCTTTGACACAAAAGAGGATAAGAGCCTCCGCCTTAGAGAAATGTGTCCAGCCTTCCTTCAGTGTGGTATGTAGATGGGGAGCTAGAATAAACAATTCACTCCTCTTTCTTTTTTTGCCCCTTTAAATCCTATACATTAGGATTTCAGTACTTAGGCAGAACATGTTTCTTACCTCCTTAAACTTTGACCATATCTCTAGAGTTAAGGAACATGTTGAGTCATGTAATTTGAAAAATCAACTCTTGCCCCCATATTATGTTGAACAGGAAATTAGGGCCTTTGACTGATTAGTGATAAGCTAACCTGAATACCTAACTTGAAGAACAATGAGATGTTTTGATGAATATTGAAAAAAACATCCTTTCCCTAAAACAAAGCCAAGAAACATGTGATATCCTTTTAATGAAGAGATGGATTGAAACAGAGTTGGTTAGCCTTCCTGATCTCTAACAGGAAACAATGCATACTTTGATTGACTTAATTGATTCTATTTTTGGTCTTTTCTTATTTCAGGCAATACTAAATTGAAACCCCTTTTTAGAACCTTGAAATGCATATTTGGAAAATGAGACAAAAGCCCCTGTGACTGAGACATGATGGCTTTTTTTTAATTCCTAAAGGGTGTGTGTGTGTGTGTGTGTGTGTGTCAGTGTGTCTGTGTATCTGTGTGTGTGTCTGTGTCTGTGTCTGTGTGTGGTGGTGGTAGTTAGAGAGGGAGAGGTTAGTAATTCACAACATATACCAAGATCAAGAACTTGAATCTGGATCAAAGTACTTGTTTCACTCCCCCCATCATATAATTCAAGACATCCCTGGTTTTTCAAAGGAAATTTGTTTCAGCTGTTGGCTGAGTGGGTGGCAGGGAAACACAATTCCAGGAAAACATACATACCTGTCTCTGCCAAGGGTAGTCTTTAGGGGAGACGGACAGGAGGTGGAGAATTAATCCTTTGGCAACTCCCCTTCTGAATGGTGAAATCAAATCCACTCACTGTGTACATTTATAATTTCCTACCATACAAAAATCCATTTGTGTTCAACAGTCTCATGTCATGTGGGCAGGTACACCAGGGGATACATATTTACTGGTGTCTTTTACTCTGATAAACACAAGAATCACTTTTATGGATGAAAGGGCATGTGGTAGAGTGAAAAGTATGCCAGCTCTGGAGTCGGAAGCCCTTGGTACAAACCCCAGCTTTATTACTTAATGCCTGTATTGAAATAGTTTTATTTCTTTGGGACTCAGTTTCCTCATCTATAGACCAAAGGGATTAGACTAAATAATCTCCTGGGTCCCTTTATGAATCCGGCAGACTGTTTCATGGTATCTGTAGTTTAGGTTCAGTGTTGTATTTTATTCTCAGTTTTGTCTAAGGATGTGTTTTTAGGAGTTCTTACATGTCTCTTACAATGTATTTGGCTTCTCTAAAGAGGCTCATTCTAAGATATTACAAAACCATCTTTTAATATAGTATGTTCTAAAAAAAATTAAGATTTTACATTATCTTTCTTATATATAATATATAAATTCAAAGTCGCACAATCAGGTATAGAATTGAAACAGAGGAAGTAGAGGAAAGGTTTCCCCAGGAACTTGAGATAAGCTGATAATTACAATCGGATATTATATTTAATTCTAAAAACTTGTTGGTTGCTGAAGCTAGAAGAGAAAAACGTCCCATAGGTTCTATTTTCTGAAAAAAAAGAATATGGAATCTTAGGGGCATACTTTTAACTAGGGTTTAATTTGAACCAGAATTTATCATGTGGGTTCTTGTATTTTATAGGGGTGTGAGATTTTTAAAAAAACTGGATATTTTGATTTCTACTTAAGGAAGTTAGATTTTTGACTTAATATGTGTGAATGACCCATCCTCATATAAGTACAAAAGTTGGAAAGCCTACATGGATGTATAGTTAACATGGTCATTAGACTCTTCAGTTTAATTAGGTAAACATCTAGGCCCTGGGGGAGATGAACAATAAATAAAATAATCCTTGTCCTTAGGGATCTTATATTCTATTCTTTTTAGTTCAACAAAAATGTATTTAATATCTGGGGAATCTTTCCCTATTGATAGATTATAGTTTATTTATGATTGAATATTTTACTATTAAATTTATGATTAAGTATTTTAGTTCATGACCAGAGTATAGATATTCTATGTTGTGAGTTTAAGAGAGAGAATCATATGCTATAGATGCAATACTTGTGGGGGTGGAAGTTGTCATTCTGCTGAAAATACACACACACACACACACCCCCTAAAATCTCATTCTTGAATAAGAATCCTCTCTAGGGAACTTAGATTCCTGTTCTGGTACAAGTTGGGCTAAGATGACCCCTCAGGTCCCTTCCAGCTCTGAGATTTTGTGAACTTTGAGAGCCAGACTTGTATTTGGCCAATTCACTTCATCACAGACATGGGCACCTAGGCTAGTTATAGGTAGGCTGAGCCAGTGTTGATCACAGATATAGATTCATGTGAATATGGTATTTAGTGGTTCCATAAAAACTGAATTATTCTAAGAACCGCAGCTCCCTTTAGGGGTAAAGTGATGCAAATAAGCTACCTGAGGGGAGGGATTGTTGTTAATTTTATATTTGTGTCCCAGAACTTACTATGCCTTCACATAGTAGGTACTTACTAATGCTTATTGATTTGAATGTCATATATTACATATGAATTAATGGTTACAATGGGGTAGGTTTTCCCACGTGTTAATGTTATAGGCTTTATGGTCATTTGTGTTAAAGACAAATGTCCTAAAAGACATATTGATCTGTATCCTCTTCTCAGGTGCCAAATTATGTGTGTGTGTGTGTGTGTGTGTGTGTGTGAAATGACATACCCATTCAAAAAGTTTCATTAGTGTTTTGGTTGTCTAAATCACAAATTGAACCTCAGGTGCTTCAAGGTTGTCATGGGATACACAGACAATCAGATAAACATGAAATACACTGTTTTAAAAAAATCTATATAGCAATTATAATTTAAAACTCTTTGTTTACATTATCTTATTCTTTAAAACAGATCTGTTGGGTGGGAGGAAGGCAGTGTATCATCTCCATTTTACAGATGGGGGGTAACTGAGACAGAGTTTAAGAGAGTTGCCCCCAGTCATGCTGCTAAGAAGTGTTGAAGACGGTGTTCGCTCCTGGTCATAGGACTCCAAATCCTGTCCTTTTTGAAATAGAGGCCTCACTTTGATCAGTGAAATATGGGAAGTAGAAATAGTACTTTAGCATACATGGTCTACAGGCCTACATGTCCACTCTATCTTTGCATTTAGGCATACCCACAGAAGATTTTGTAAACCCTCTCTGTACATAAAGGAACAATTCCATTTAAGTTTGAAGGAATTAATCTCTATAAACATTCTACATTGAATGACATTTCCTTCTCCATTACTCTCAATGTGTAGAAAAGTCTTGAGTTGTACCCATTCTACAGATTTTAAAGCCTAGTAGGTATATTATATTAGTTTTGCCCTGCTTTTGTTTCTCAGTTGGAGAACACTAGTAGAGTATGTTGGTACAGTAACATTAGTAGAGGCAATATATTGGAGAAGTCAGTGTTGGAGCTGGGGTAAGAAAGATGTGTGTGCCAATGTTTCCTCTGACACTCATAAGCTGTATGACCATGGTCAAGCCCATTAATCTCACTGAGCCTGTTACCTCCTCTGTAAAATAGGAATAATGGTCCTTGTGACAACTATATCTCAGGGTTGTTGTGAAGATGAAATAAGACAATATGTGTCTCTAAAATTCTGAAGTGCAGAGAAGGGGCCCACCTGCATTGGTAAATAGAGTTTCTTCATCTGGAAGTTTCCTATATCAATGAAATAAAAAATCAAATCTCTATCCTGTGGAAATTACAGTATATTACTGTATTAATAATAATTTATATTATAAAACTTAAGCAAAATAGCCATTTAAAAAAGATTAGGTAAAGGTGAAATGATATTTGAGTCTAGAGTTAATAGGGACCCATTAGAGTTTGAGTAGGGCAGGGTCAAGGTGAGACAGTTGCCACAGTTTGGCAGTGTGGAGAATGGATGGGAGTGGGGAGGAGGCCCAGAGACCCAATAAGGAGGTTATTGCTTAGTACAGCTCAGAAATGATAAAGTCCTGAATTAGGTTGATGTCTATGTGAGTGGATAGAAGGGGATGCATGTGAGAGACATTTTGGTGGTAGAATTAACAACACTCAGTAATTTATTGGGATGTGTGAAATAGGGAGAGTGGGGAGTCAAAGATGTGAACCTCGGTATCTCAAGCAATGTCCTTGATAGAAATAGGTAAGTTCAAAGGAGAAGTGGGTTCGAAAGAAACTTCAAAAGAAGTTCAAAAGAAATGTGGGATCTATGAACTTTTAAAAAGAAAATTGATAGCTATTTCCCGGTATTACTGATTTCCTTGGTAATCTCTATGCATTTTATTTTGTGCATTCAAACACATTTTTCCAATAAGGGGTCCATTGACTTCACCAGACTGCCAAAAAGGTTAAGAATTCTTGATCTAGTTCCTCCTAATTACAAGTCAAATGCTCTTGCCGCTACACCTCCCTTCCCCCTTTCTGAGATACCCCTTCTCAGGCATAGTAATTTTCAGGCAATATGCAGAGGGAAACTAATCTTACCTGCTTGGTAAAGCAATTAGCTAGTAGTCTCTTCACAGGTCAGGACGAACAAGGAAATTGAAGACTGGACTTCAGTGACTTTCTCCAGATTAAGAGGGAGTAAGTTATATCCATTTATCTTGAGGTCAAAGGTAGTAATTATCCTATGGGACCACCCAGTCACCATCAAGATTGTTTTTAAGAAAGTCAGAAAGCCAGAGTCCCACAAGCTGGATAATGAGTTGACCCCATCACCTTTCAGATGTGCTGAGAGGTCAGGTTAGTTTGTTTGTTTTTAATTTACCTGAAATGAGAGGAGGTTTGAAAGATCCCTTTGTCACTTGGATCTCCTGAACAGCAATGCCATTTTTTTTTTGCTCTCTCTCCTTTTCCCCTACCCCTTCTCCTATTTGCAGGATTAGAAAAGCACTCAGAAAGCCTATTAATCTTTCTGGCGTTGTCAGGATTGATCAGCGAGTTTTATTAAAAAAGCTCCAGGATTTCTTGAAAGGCCTCATTCTTCAGATTTCAAGAAGGGGGAGCCTCCAGCCATCTCCGCATGTGTTGTCTGGATCCTTCTCCAGCCTAGCCCTCTGGAGTATGTTGATGGTCCTGAAGGAGAAAGGGAAGCCTTCTTCTGTTTAAACCTTTTCCTTGGAAGGAAGCTGGTGGCCCCCTGATAACATGAACCTTCTTGGATCCAGTGGGGTGTTTCTCTGTCTGCTGCTTGTCCTGCAAGGTACCAGCTCATCCTTCATCAGTCTCAACCGGGGGATGAAGGTGGCAAAGGGCCGTTCTGCTTTCCTGTCAAGGGAGGACCTGCAGTTTTCCATACCCAAGGAAAAAGATGCCTGCAAAGTGGAAGTTGTGATGAATGAGCCTATAACCCAGAGGGTTGGGAAACTCACCCCACAGGTATGTGGTACCAGGTGTTTTCTGTTCCATACCTTTGCTTATAGGTGTATGTGTGCATGTATGTTTTATTTGTCTAGTGAGTACTGACCCTCCAGGCCTGTGTTCATTCACCTGCAGAAGCATATTAAAATTAGCAAATAAATATGCCAGATAAGATCTGGAATTGAGTCTTGAATGTCACCAGTGGAACAAAGTCATGCCTGTGGATGCTAGGCCTTAGGTAGAAGAATGGAAAAAGGAGTTGGGGAAGAAGAGGAAGAAAGAAGGTAAGAGAGAAAGAAGGACATGTATGTAGTTATAGATATGTTCTAAAAGTGGATGTGAATTTGTCTTTTTGGAAATCTCAAATCTCATTTAAACTACGTTAGATGAGTTTATTAGAGCTACCTAGGTGGCACAGTAGATAGAGTTCTGGACCAAGAGTCAGGAAGACCCAAGTTCAAATGTGACCTCAGACACTTATTAGCTTTGTGACCCTGGGTAAGTCACTTCTTTTTGACTCAGTTTCCTCATTTATAAAATGGGGATGATAGCACCTACCTCTTAGGGTTGTTGCGATGATCAAATGAGATAATAATTGTAAAGCACTTAGTACAGTGCCTGGCACATAGTAAGCATTATATAAATGTTAACTGCCATCATCATCATCATCATCATCATCATCATCATCATCATCATCATCA
>NW_020954548.1:14841081-14965029 GCF_900497805.2 Vombatus ursinus
CATCATCATCATCATCATCATCATCATCATCATCATCATCATCATCATCATCATCATCAAAGCTTTCTAGGGGCAACTAGGTGGTACAATGGAAAGAGTGTTGATCCTGTAGTCAGGAAGCCCTGAGTTTAAATCCAGCCTCATATTCTTACTAACTGTATATGACCCTGGGCAAGTCATTTAACTTCTATTTGCATCAGTTTCCTCATCTGTAAATTCAGGATAATGAGAGCACCTCCCTTACAGGGTTTTTATGAAGATAAAATGAGATGATATTTTTAAAGCACTTTGCAAAATTTAAAGTGGTACAAAAATACCATCTGTTATTATTATTATTATTTGGGACTGATCTATGGTCAGTGGTTTTGTAAAGTGGGAGAATCACCCTTTTAACTTGTCAATTTTTTATATGGTGCCAGGGAAAGAGCATTGGAACTGGAGTCAAAGTCTTCTCTTCCTAGCTCTGCCATTCACTTATACAGTGTGACCTTAGGAAAATCCCTTAACTTCACTGGGTGTTGGTTTGCCAGTCTGTAAAATGTTGGGGTTGCTCTATATGACCTCCAAGGTCATGATCCCTAAATCTTTATTTTCTGTGGATCCAATTTTCTTAAAGTGTGGGGCATGATGGGGCACACCAATAATAGTGAAAATTTCTATAGCATCATAATGCCTCACTAAAGTGCTTTCAGCACAATCACCTCGTGGGCGTGAGTATTATTACTCCCCTTTCACAAATGGGAAGCTTGAGGGTTCCACAGGGAAGAAATTTGTCCGTCATCACGCAGCTAGTAAATGAAAGATCTGAGACTTGAACTCGTGTGGTGCTCCATCCACCGCTCCACGCTTTTATGCAGCACTAACACCACCACAAGCTTCTTTTCCCTCATGTAGATTTAGTTTGCCCCCAAATGAAAGAAAAACATATGTACAACTCAAACCATGTGTCATTCTGCTGGAAGAATTGGGGAGCTTGGACCTTGCTGCTGAACTGAGGGTATCCTTAGCCCCTCCATTGGCTGAAGCAGGCCCACTCTGATGTTGTTAAAAGTTTGTTAAAATGACACAAGAAGAGGATAATGAGATGCCTCAGACAAAAATAAAAGTGGCTTATTTTTTCCCTCTTTATCTCAGATGGTTAGCTATGGACCTTTTTTTTTTTTTTAAATCATCACATTCTGTTTCTAGCCCTATTTAGAAAGAATCACAACATCCCAGAGAGGACACCCTTGGGTGTAGTCAGACCTTCTGTAGCAGCAGTCAGATACTCAGAGTCTCCTGAGAGCTTGTACTACTCTGAGATTTGTGCTCCAATTTGCCAGCCAAAGAGCTCTAGATAAGTCTGAAAAGGCTCCGCGGAAGATCAGCCACAGCTGCTCAGGCCCTTGGGCAACAGTTCCCAGTTCTTTTGGACTTTTAAAACCCATGCGCTCGCCTCTCAGCCTGTTCCATTATCTTATATTTTGGCAGTCTAGTCCATAGGATTGAGAATTGTGGGTTGAGACCTCGAAGGGATGTCAGAAATAATCTTGTCATGGGATAATAATATCTAGCATCTATATAGCATTGTAAGGTTTGCAAAGCACTTTACATAAGTTATCTAATAATAATAATAATGATAATAATAATAGCTAACATTTATATAGTGCTACCATACGTCAGGCACTGTGCTTTATAATCACCTCATTTGATCCTTATAACGACCTCTGGAAATCGGTGCTATTTTTACCCCCATTTTATAAACAAGAAAACTGAGGCAGAGAGAGGTTAAGTGACTTGCCCAGGGTCTCCCACCTAGTATGGGTCTGAGGCAGTATTTGACCTCAGGTCTTCCTAACTCCAGGTCCAGCGTTTTATCCATTTGCCACCTAGGCATCTGAGGAAATTGGATCATTATAGATTTAGAGGTAGAACATACCTTAGAGTGTATTTCATTCTAGCCTTTCATTTTTATAGATGAGGAAACTGAGACCCATGGGAATAGAGCACATACAAGGAAACAGAAATATATGGAAGGGAAGAAGGGGAATTCTTATAGGATCTTTGTAACTAATTATAAAGCATTGCAAACGATAATAGCTAGAATTTTATTTTAGTGCTTTGAGGTTGGCTAAATGCTTTACATGTATTATCTGATTTGATCTTCACAACAACCCTGTAAGGAAGGTGCTGTTTTTACCTCAGTTTTACAGAGTAGGAAATTAGGCAGACAGGGGTTAAGTCACTTGCTCAGGGTCACACAGCTAATAAATGTCTGAGACAGGATTTGAATTTAAATCTTACTGATTCTAAGCCCAGCGCTCTATTTACTGTGTCATCGTGTTGGTGTCATTGTTGCTATTGCTATGAACTTGATTGGCACCCTTTTGCACATTCTGAAGAAAATGGAAGCATGTCTTAAAACTTCCAGAATATATATTTTCCAGGGATAAATCTGATGAAATAGTAGTTTTGAGGCTCAGAAAATTCTTTTGGATCTGGATAAACCTATAAATATTGGGAATTTCGCTTTCATTTTACTTTCGTCTTTTAAACTTTTAGAATTGTGCAAAACTATTTGTTTTTAAATCCCCAAAGCTACCCATGGACTCTTCATATTATTGTGTTCTGATATTTCCTGGTCATTGTAAACTCACCTAGAGAGAGAATGATTCATTTGGTTTTTTTGGAATCAAAGGTCGAATGTTGTTGGGAATTGTTTTCATGTTTCTCTGAACTGGTTCAGGTATCCTTAAGTTTTCAGTTTCTATGGTATTTTCCCTAGGAGGAGGCCCAGACACAAAAACATGTTATTCTTTAATATAGTTTAATAGTAAATTCAGTCCAGAGCTTGTGTAAACCACTTTTCTGGAGAGACAATTGTATTAACAATGCCCTGCTGGGTAATGAACAGTTTCATGTGGTTTGCACAGAAAATGTTTTGTTTAACATCTGCTCAATTAGAGTTTTTATTTCATTACTGAAGTTTGTCTTAGAACCAACAGGTTTAATTTCCTATCAGATATTTGAAAAGGGATTTAGATTGGCACACACAAAGTGCATTCTGTTCAATGATGTCCCTTGATATGTTCAATCAGGTAAACTCCCGGACTCCATATCTTCCTGTTTTAGAAATTAGCTTTCTCACAAAATTTCCTGCATTTGTTAAAAATGCGAAATTCATCTTTGCATTCCCAAGCACATAGTAGGAGCTTAAAAATATGTTGAAATGTTTTGTTGAATATTTTTTGGGAATGGCAAAGCACCTCCAACCCCATATCTAACAGGAAATGCAACATTGAGAAAGTGTCTCCAGTTTGAACTGGTTCATTGTCATTAAAGTGAGTAATGAGTTAGGAATGTGTGACAATTTAATTATAAATTGTAATTGAAAAGCAGTTGAAGTGGAAAAAAACAAAGCTAGACAGTAATTAGAAAAGGATTTAGCTCTCCTTTGTTTTAGTTAGTAAATTTATAGACAATTATGGTTGTCGCCTTTTATAAAAGGAAAACATATTAGGAAACATAAAACAGATGTTTCTTTTAACAAAGCAGATTGTCTCTTTTTTTACAATGACTATTTGTCAGTAAGATGGAGAAAGGCCTGTTGTTTATCTTTTTCCTTGTTGTCAACTAAAAAGAGAAACCGATGATGTCTCTGGGAAAAGAAAAGCACTTCTATTAGTGATAAACTTATCTTGAGAGTGGATTGAATTGACTGACAAGATTTGAGATTTTGTAAATGTAAGCTTTCAAACTCAAAAGCCAGATATCAAACATTGAGAAATGAGATGCTTGAAACAGCATTTCTCTAGTAGACCTGAGCTAAAGATTAGAGAAGACCCTTTTAAAAAGAGTATAAGGTTCCTGAAGGAAATAATTAGCAATTTTTTCACCTACTGTGGTCAAACTGCAGCAATGAAATTTGTGTAATTTTAACTAAATGCAATTCTTTGCTGGTCTTCCTCTTCTCTTCTATGATAATCTGTTATGAGAGGGTTAATAAAGGCAGTTTTTGGAAATGTATATAGAATGGAAGTTCTAAAAACAAATACACATTACCTCTGTCAGGGGCGTCATCTTTCAATACAAAGGATGGTGATGATGTATGTGTCTGTGTGTATATATACATACATACATATAAGTGTACAAATATATGTATATACCTATGTATAAATATGTATGTACATACACATGCATATATATGTGCATGTGCATATGTACATTTATATGCCTTTCTGCATCTCACTGACAAAATCATTGTAAAAAGAGAAAATATGCTTTGTTAAAAGCATATATATGTATGCGTGTATACATACACACATATACATATACACATGTATGTAGATAGGTAGACAGAGACAGACAGACATATGGATAGATAGATAGATAGATAGATGTACAGATAGATACATAGGTAAATGGAAGCAGCTATGTGGCACATTGGATAGAGCTGGCTTGGAGTCAGGAAGACCTGAGTTTGAATCTAGTCTCAGATACTTAACTATCTGTGTGACCCTGGGCAAGTCACTTAACCTCTAGATCAATCTGGTTTCCTCAATTATAAAATGAGAGTAGTAATAGCATGTACTTCAAAGGCTGTTGTGAGAATTAAATGAGATAATATTTGTCAAGCTCTTAGCACAGTGCCTGGCACATTTAATAAATATTCCTTTCCTTTTCCCTTTCCCTTTCCCTTTCCCTTTATATGTGTATATGCTAGTGTAAATTTTGAAGTGTATATAAACAGGTATAACTTTTACAGGGTGTTTGCATGTGCATGTATGTACTCAGGTGTAAAGTAAATGCTTTTATTGTGTGTATATTAAATTTTTGTAAATTGAATCAGATTTCCAATTCACTAGTGGAGTATGAAAATAATTTTGTGATCCAGTCTAATCCAACAAGCATTTGTTGATGCATGTAATCACTCTCTAATGCATCCATTTGGTAAGTTTCAATTTTTATGTGCCAGGTATGCTTAGAGCATGGCACAGCTGTCTACGCAGGTGCATGGAGGGTAAACTCTTCATGCATGGCCGTTAAACTAAATAGGCATCAGCCCGCATATCTCTCTAGGCAATTAGTGGGCAGCTTGAAAGAGTAGAATTTGGTGCCATGCTTCTCATACTTATCCTTTATTCACCATACACTAGGTATTTGACTGTCATTTCCTTCCTAATGAAGTAAAGTACACTCATAATGGTTGCCCAATCCTAGATGAAGATGCTGTTAAGTTTAGACTCTACAGGTAAGCCACACTGTTTTGGCCTCAATTTTCATTCTGTCCAACTATTATAAGCTTTGATCAGTGGGTGATTATTGTAAGGTAGTAGGAAGGGGGAACTGCAAGGTCCAAGGGACAGAGCCAAAGAGCTTCCTTCATGGAAAATGCTTGTGGGCTTCTGGGATCCCAACTTGAAATAGAGACTATAGTCAAAGCTTTCACTGTTACACATTTGGATCATCAAGTTTGGGTTTTATATGGTTCAACTGTTTAACCCTGTACTTCTTCCAGAATTCTTCAAATCTTGCCCTCAGACACTAACTGGTTTTGTGATTCTGGGAAAGTCATTTGGCCTGTCTCAGCCTCAGTTTCCTCATCTGTAAAACAGGATTAATGATAGCACTTAATTTACAGTGTGGTTGTGAGGATTAAATGAGATAATATTTATAAAGTGCTTTTCAAACCTCGAGGCACAAAATAAATCTTATCTATTATTATTACAGATGAGGAAACTGAGGCACAGAACTGTTAATTAACTTGCTCAGGGTCACTCAGGTAGAAAGTGAACAGGATTTGAATGTAAGTCTTTCTCCTCCACATCTAACTTTCTCTTCCTTCTTTCCTTCCTTCCCTCTCTCTTTCCTTCCTTTCTTCTCTCCTCCTTTCTATCTTCCCTCCCTTTGGAAAAATAAAATAGAATCCTTGAAACAAAAATGCATAGTCAAGCAAAATAAATTCTCATAGTAACCTTGTCTAAAAAGATACCTCTCGTTCTCCATCACACTTTCCCCTCCATCCTCCTGCCTCCCAAGGAAGGGATGCAGCATAAGAAGGCTGGAGTTGAGTAGGGAGGAGAGAAAACCAGTCTAATTTGTGCCTTGGATGAGAATTGGCCTTGAATCTAAGAAACAACTGAAAGTCTATTTGACAGTCAGGATGAGGCATCAACAATCCTAATTCTGCTCTCTTTCTTTATCCAGATTTACAGAGACTGAAACCTTCACTGAAACTTTCATCCTTCGAGTTTATCTCCTGGAGCCAGATTGTAGCATCATCCAGATGAACACCAGGGCACCGGAGGTGCCTGAGTTCTATGGTCTCTCCAGAAAAATCGATAAGAACGTGCTCAGTTTTGATTATGAGAGAAGGATGAATCTGGAATGCACCGTAAGGCTCTCTCCATTAGAAACCGGTCTACCAGCCCATGGTCAGATTGTCATTGTGGAGCCGCAACAAAGCGAACTGCGAGGAGACCAGCCCCACAGCTTTTTCCCCGAGTCCCGTACGCCATTTTAAAATATTATTATTAATATTACTTTATATTTCTTGACTTAGGTAAACGGATGAATACTAGACCTTAAAGCATAGATAAAGTAGGCATAGATGGGAGAAAGATAGGCTATTTCAGGCATGGGCACAGCATGAGCTAGGAATAAACAGACTTTATTCAGGCGATTGTGAGTAGATATAACCCATTGATTAGAGCAAAGGGTTCATGAACAGTAGTTCAATTAAATTTAATTTGCATTTAATTGCCTACTATATGCCTGGCACTATGCTATTCACTGAGAATATGAGAAAAATGGAATTGTCTCTGCCCTTGATAAGCATGCATTCTACTTTTTTTTTTTTTTTTTTTTTTTGGTGAGGCAATCAGGGGTTAAGTGACTTGCCCAGGGTCACACAGCTAGTATCAAGTGTCTGATAGCATCACTCAGGGTCGCTCAGTTCCTCTTGACTCTGAGCTGGTGCTTTATCCACTGTGCCACCTAGCTGCCCTCATGCATTCTACTCTTAATTAAGACTGAAAGGAGCTGGGGGTGGGGTGGCACAAATCTAAAATCTCAGGTACCAGGGAAGTTGAGGTTGGCAAACCTCAAGCTGAGGCTACAGTCAACTACTCAGATCAGTTGTCTGCATGAAGTTTGTCATAAATATAGTGAGTCCCGGGAACAGGAGTGGCCACCAGGTGGGGAGGGGGAAGCAACTCAGCTCAGAAACAAAAGAGCTCAAAGCTCGTGTGCCGATCAGTAATGAGATGGGGTGGGAGGATCGCCTGCGTGTCTAGAGAGGGGGAGGGGGAAGGGGAGGGGAAGAGGGAAAGGCCCTGAATTCTATCCAGTACTCTACCTAGCTGCCTCAAAGGTATAAGCTTTCGAAAGTTCAGGTTCACCTCCATGCCCATGTTTAGTCATTGACAGAAGCTTTTAAAGGAGATGATCATTGACTAAAACAAACAAAAAACATTTATATGCTCTCTCTCTCTCTCTCTCTTTCTCCCCCCGCCTCTGTTCTTCTCCCCCCACAAAAGTCACATTAAAATTCAGGCAGAGCCCTCGTTAGAGAATTATTCTTTGTGAATAAAACCCTCTGTGATGTGGGCTCAGTCACACACATCCTCTTATGCTCAGTACTGGTCGCTTACACGTCTCAGCCCACCCCGTCCATCTCCTAGCATGCTCCTTTCCTCTGTGGAGCTATTGAGGGGGAGCTAGGTGGCGCAATGGGTAGAGCACTGGCCCTGGAGTCAGGAGGACCTCAGTTCAAATCCCACCTCAGACATGTAACATTCACTAGCTGTGTGTCCCTGGCCAAGTCACTTAACCCCATTGCCTAGCAAACCCCCTCTCCAAAAAAAAGGAAATACTGAGGGCTCAGAATTGTGCTGTTCAAACATCTCACCTGACGTGAACCAGGCTTTTTTCCTCAAACCTGGAGATCTAACATGTACTAAAACTCTGGCTTTGGAGCACTGGTGAAATGTAATACAGCTTTGCCTTTGTTTCCATACTCCCTAACCCCACAGTACCAAAGCTTACTTTTCACCCAGTGTCACCAACAGATTGCCAGGAATCCACCTGTCCCAGGACATCCACAAGCATAAGTACTAATTCCTCACTCTCTCTTGGCTTCTGCAGTCACATTCCACCCTATTCATTCACTATCTCTAATGCCACCAATAATATTTCCAAGCCCCAAACTCATCTTCTGTCCACATTTCATACTCCATGCTTCACCATTCTCAACTCTCACAAATACCTAGGGGCTATCTTGGAACCACTGTGCTAATGATCAGAGCCAGGAAGACACCTGACATTTCCTTCTAATTCCCTTATAGCCACTGGGGTTAGGGGTTAGGGTGAAAAGATGACAACTAATATCTATGAGAGGCTTCTTTTGTAGCGTAAGCTGCTACCTGTTGATTCAGTTTTACTTATTCTTTACTGTGATTTCTAGAAATTCAGACTGGTTCCTTTATTACAAAAGTTAGAAAATCAGTTCCTGATAGTGAATTCATTTGTTCAATCAACATTCAGCATAAAAGTTAGGGATTATAAAAAGTTTGATAGTGATGTATTTTTTATTTCGTATTTGTTCAGACGCAGAAATATTTTATATTTAAACTTTGATTAGATTTTGTTTTTATTCATAATGAGCTATGATTGGCAACCCATCCCAATTACACTTTTTAAAGGTGTTTCCAAGTCCTTCTGCCCTGCAGAACAGCTGGGGGCAATGCAGGGGTGTCTGGGACACAACAAGAAAATGTGGCTTCTCTGACTTTCCAGATGATGGCTGCAGGCTATGCCTGCAGTTTTGGGGCTGCCAGCCTGGTCCCATCACATCTGTCTACTTATCCATATTGTTTGATCTCACCCTCACTCCCTTTAGTTTCTTTTAATACGTAGGTGAGAGATTATTTCTACAATTAAATTATCCCATTGTGATAATGGAAATAATTGCTTATCCCTGGTGGCTAGTGAATGATTGCATTGATGCCTTGAGAACATTTGACATTCTCTTTCTTGATGAGCTGTGAGAGACTTTGGCCAAAGGATAACTAATCATATTGTTTTCACTAAACTTGTGAGGTCACTGACCTTCATGTGTGGCACACATGAAGCCTCTGAGAAAAGCTGTTTTGAAATGAGTCCCTGGCCCATTTGCCAGGGATGAATAGGGATGTGCTGGTTGAGTGGTAAAGAACACATAATTCATTTAGTTTTCTGGTACTGCATTTCCTGAGGGCGTAGAGAGGCTCATGAGAGCCTTGTGGCCTGGTCAATTGATTGTACTTTTCAGTAAATTGCATCCTTTGAGGATAACCACCAACTCTGCTATGGATATGAAGTCTGATGAAAAGGGAACACATGATCATTGTGGGAGGTTTGGTGGAAGGGGGGTTGGTATGGAATCCGTGAGAGAGAGGCTTTGTCATGTGTTGCCTTTTGTTTTCTCGCATTTTTAATCAAGGAAAGTTTTAATGCATTATCTGTTTGTTTTAGAATACAGAAAAGATCAACGGTGCCCTAGTGGCAGCTGTGCCCCAGGGTTGAAGAAGATTGAGAGTCTCAAAGTCAGCTGTGAGGAGTTTTTGCTAATGGGATTGCGATATCAGCACTTGCACCCCCCTTCTCCGAACATCGATTATATCTCCATCAGGCTGGACCTCACTGATATCAGGAGTAAATCCATATACAAGGTAGAACTCAGGGTTATGGCTGTGTATTTTCTGGTGGAATTATAGCAGTTAAATAAAGTTGGGATGCTTACCTTTGGACTCTGGGTCTTAGGGAGGTCCCATGTTGTATGTAGTTGGAACGCCCAAAGACTCGAGGAGGTGGTATACTTGAGGAAGAGACGATGACAGTGTTAACAGTGATTTAAAAAAAAAAAAAAAAGGTTCACGGAACTCATATACAATCAGCACATCTTATTCCATCTGCTTCTCTCCTTCCCTCCGCCCCACCACATATTATCACCTGGATAATTCAGGTGGGACTATAGCTGGCTACTTGACGATAGAGTTATCTTTATCCCCTATACAAGTACTCCTGTCAGACTACATTTTGTTCTTTGCCAAGGCCTTCTTTTCCTCTTTAAGATGGCCCTAGATAGTCAATTCCATCAGCTTTTATCTGTTGTGAAGGGTAAAGGGCCCATACAGTGTGAGTTAGTTGAAGTTCCACACTCTCCTTGGGATGAGCCTATGTAGTAGCATTTACTCCAGCAATGTGGATATTCCTTCTAACAATACAGATCGAAACCAATCCATGACTGGCCGTCTTGTGTAAATGTTGTCTGTCCTCCTATGAGTTTACCTTGGGCTATCCATCCCACATTCTGGGGGCCTTCCTTACGTTCTCCTGAAATTGTGAGAATACTAATGCAATCTGCTGCTTGACTATTGGTTTCTTTTTTCTTTTGATATATAGAATCATAGACTGAGAGCTGGAAAGAATTTCAGAGGCCATCAGTCCAGTTCCCTTATTTTTCAGATGAGGAAACTGGGGCTCAGGGAATAGTGGACCATTTCTTCTTCTGGTCATGTGTTTCCCTTATGTTGTCCATTTCATTTCTCCTGTGTAATTATTTATTGTGTCATGTATCCTGCTCACACCCCATCTGCATCTCTACATTTCCTACTGGTTGATCTTCATCTCTAATTGTTTGGGGATTTCTATAACTCATAACCATGCAGCGTCATAGGAAAAATATTGTTTCAGGGAGGATCTTGGGGCTGTTAGAACTATATAGTAGCTCAAAGGAAATCTAGCCCATTCTCTTCCAGTTCATTTTTAGTCCTGTTGTCCATCTGTAACCTCTATACAGGTTATAAGAACTAGTGGATGAGCTTCATAGGACATAGAGAAAAGCTAGCTTCCATCAAAACTGCTATCAGAAACAAATTGTTTTGCTCTAAAGCAGGCAGAGAAACTTTACTTTTGTCCAAATGTGGGATTTAGTGAGTAGGATGTCGAGGAGATAGGGCATCAAGCAGATTTTTCCTGTAAGTTAATCTACCCATCTCTCTTCCTAGTCTCTTCCGATAAAGATTGTCAGAGAATATACTTTGGTACTCATGCATTCTGGAGATTGCAGCCCATCTGTGCCTAGCGATTTTTACTCATGCCTTCCTATAATTTTGCCAAAGGGAATATACTCAAGATGCTGAAGATCTTCCTCATTTTTCCTCGATAGCGTGAGGATGTCAGTAGAGCACACAGGCCATCCATTGGTTATCTAACCCTCATTAGTTTCAAAATGCTGTTTTCCTCATCTAGCTTCTCTAGTCTTCTAACCGAGACGAAAACGTGAATATGCTTTGGGATTGTTTGAAAGACTGGTGGTCATTTCATGTTGTATGGGTGGTTCTGTTCTTCCTCCCCAAAGGGAAGAAATTAGACCAGTTAGTCTCTAAGGTTCCTTCTCACTCTAAATCTTTGTGTCCTCTGATCCAGTTTTAGTCTTAATCTGAGACTCTACTTGTATCATAGATAAGGGATGTTTTTGCAAAAGTCTGATCATGCCTGTATTTAATATAAGATAGTTGTTTTGGGGGGAAAATAGCTAATTAGTTTGGACTTCTTCAATCCCCTGGCATTTCTCCTGCTCAAGAGAGCTAACTCAACTCTGGTGGTAACCTTATCGGTAATGATGGTTAAAATATACTTTGAACCAGACATTATTAAAGTAGGGAGGAACCTTAAAGGCTATCTAATCTAATCTCATTTACACACACACACACACACACACACACACACACACACACGGAGGCAATTGGGGTGAAGTGATTTTCCCATAAAGTGTCCAAGGCTGGATTTGAACTCAGGTCCTCTTGACTCAAAGGCCAATGCTTTATCCACTGCACCACCTAATCTCATTTTTAAAGAAGGGGAAGCTGAGACTGAGAGAAAGTAAATGATTTACCCAAGGTCATTATAATTAATTTGCAGTAGAGCGGTATCTAGAATTCAAGTCTCCTGAGTCACAGTTTTGTGTACTTCCAAATAATCATAATCATAATAGATAACATTTATATAGCACTTACTATGTGCCAGGCACTCTGCTGACTGCTTTACAACGATTATCTCCTTTGATCCTCACAACAACCCTGGGAAGTAGACGCTGTTATTATCCCCATTTTACAGATGAGGAAACTGAGACAAATAGAGGTTAAATTATTTGTCCTAGGTCACACAGCTAGTGGGTGTCTGAGGTTGGATTTAAACTTGGATTTTCAGGATTCCAGGCCTGGCAGTCTACTCACTGTGCTACCTAGATGCCTACATAAAATGGCTTATACTTTGGAAGGATTCTATACCTCAGTGGAAAATAATAACTGACTTTTCTACAGCACTTGGCAATTTTCAAAGTACTTTATATACTTTTTCTCCTTTGAGCTTCATTACAATTGTGGGAGGTTAACCATTTGTGAAGTCAGGTATTCCTGATTCTCAGTGTAGAACTCTATCTACTGTATACCATGCTGCTTGGACGCTCTCCATTGCCTACCGACCAGTTTACAGAATCTGCACATTGTACTTGTGTTTGTCCTTATAAATAAGTAAATAAATGAAAAAAAAATTATGTATCGAATTGTGTGTTAATGACTGGTGAATTTTTTTTAATTTTAATTTTTTGATAAAGAGGTGGTTTGGTCTCTGGAAAATAAGGTAATTGAATACTTTCAATTCAATACACATTTGTTAAATGCCTACTCTGTTCAAGGTACTTGAGTTTACAATGAGAAATAGAGAGCCCATGTGGTACTATGGAAAGAGCACTGGATTTCTAATCAAAGGAGCCATGTTTAAATTAGTTTTTGTGTGGCCATGGGCAAGTCTGTTTGTTCCTTTGGGCCTCAGTTTCTTCATATGTAAAAAAATGAGAGGAATTGAGGTAAAGGCCTTTCAGGGCTGGGGTTGCTCTCTGGCTCTAAATCTAGGCTACTGTGATATTGGGACGAGGGCGTTACTAACTGTGCTAGTTAAGGTCGGCCGAGGGTGCAGTGCATGGGGTTTTTATTTGTTTATTCATTTTCTAATATGGTCTTTTCCCCTCCCAAAGTCAGAGAGTGTGTGGCTGCCTGTCTCCATCAAAGCAGCCTTTCCCAATCAGATCCCCAGGGCTGCATTCATGCCCACCTACATTCTGGAGGTGGATCAATTCATCCTGAGCTCCATCACCACCTCTACTGTGGACTGTGAAGATGATGAGACACCCAAATCTTTGCTGGTGTTCAACATCACCAAGCCCCCTCTCCAGGGGTACTTCACCCACCTGCTGGATCACACCAAAGAGATCTCCTCATTCACCTGGAAAGATCTAAGTGACATGCAGATTGCCTATCAGCCTCCCAATAGCAGCCACATCGAGAGGAGAAATTATGAGGTAACTTGGGTGGAAACAATGCTCAGAGCTTATTGAACTTATTAAAGACTTTAAGCAGCCGTTCAGTTCATCACTACTTTCCCTAGCTGTCAAACAGCTTTCATGTAAATTTTATTTAGTAGATGAGAATCCAGACATAGGCATAGATCTGTCCAAGTGGCCCGTGGATTATTATGGGTGGAAGAGTTGCTAAGAATGAAGGCAGACCCTTTCTTCTGAAGAATTCTATGGTTTATGGAAAGTAAATGGATATTTATGTAGCTTTTTTTTCCCTTGGGCTCCCCAAATTGAAGTTTATGAAGATGCTTTCAAGGAAGAAGTTTCTCAAAACTCACTTGGAAACTCACTCTAATACTGAATAGACTCATCTGTCAGGAGATTCTTCCTGTCTAATCTAAAGCCCCCCTGACTGCAATTTAAGCTCATTTCCTCTAATTTTTTCTGGAGAATAGCTGGCTACAGTCTCCCATATAATAGTGTCTTACTTACCTCAAGACCTACCAGGAAGTTGGTGAAAACATGGTGAAAAGTTTAAATTGCTGTTGTTAAGGTTTATTGTAGAAAATGAATGTCCCCAGGGTTAGCAAATTGCCTTCCATGTAATTTAAGCATTTTTTCCATACTCGCTCTCAAGGATAGAAAGACTTTTAAGGCTGTAAATACTTGGTTTGACCCTTTGCTTTCATTTCCCTCTCTCAACTGTGAAAGCCCCAGTTATTCTTTTGATGACCTTGCCTCTCAAAACTTCCTGTGATGGAGTAATTTTCAAATTATTGACACAGATTTACCTCCAGCTACAGATCCAGCCATGCTACTATTTAGAGGGTTACTGTGCAGGTATTTTGGCTTTGGAAATACCAAATGGACCTTGAAACTGAGGGTGTGGGAAATGTGACTACTATAACAAGAACTGTCAGCTTATTCATTTATTTAAACACCTCCTGTTAATAAAGTACTGTATTCAGTGGTAGAGCGGGATTGAGTATAGATAAGACACAATCTTGCCTTTGTGGAGTTTATAGATCAGTAAGAGAATTCTGTATCGCACACATGCTTGCACACAGTGCACCGATAATTATCTCTTTTATTTGAATAAAGATAATCCAAACTTCAGGTGATTTTACTATTGGGTGTAGTTACTAATTTGAGCAAGTCAGTTAACCTCTTTAGGCCTCAGTTTCTCCATCTCTAAAATGACTGGGTTGAAATAGGTGAAGCTAAGTTTCTTTCCAGCCTTAAGACTATGATCTTATGAGCTGTATGCGGCCTGGAAACCATGATTGCCTGTGGGTTTGGGGCCCAGCTGGTTTGGGCAAGGCTTCTAAAAGAAGCTTTGCAATGGTCCTGATGCCAACTGGATTATCTATAGTTATTTATTATTTGGACCAGTGGTTTATAGAATCAAGAGTTATTGTGTTACTTTTATCTTTGTCTACCTAAGTTTCCATTCTACCCTGAATGGAAAGGGCTACCTTACAAATCAGTTAGTCTAACATAGGAGGAAAACAGAACCAAGAAAAATGAAGTTAATTACCTTAGTTCACATAGGTAATAAAAGGACAGAGTCCAGGTGTGAACCCAAGCATTATGTTTCTAAACCAATGCTCTTTCCAATATAGAACTTGTATTCCATGTTTATTACTTCTTTCATTAGTGATGTCTTCTGTTTTGCTCTTGAAGTGAGAATTGCTTGTGGTAATCTCAAACCCAAGCCTCAAAATAATTGCTAGTTGCTCTGAAAAGGCCTTCATCCCCTTGGTCAGATAAATAGTTCATTAAATTATACATTTTTGTGAAGAGAAACATTGAGATGGTAATAGTACAACAATATCAATGGTATGAACTTAAACTAAATATGCAATTTGAGTTTAAGATCATGGACATAGAGCAGGGATTCTTAACTTTTTTTGTTTTATGGACCCCTTTAACAATCTGATGAAGATCTTTTCTCAGGATGTTTTTAAATGCATTTAAAAAATTTTTATTATTTTATTTTTAATATTTAAAAAATTGAGTTCTCAATTTTCTCCTTTTCTCCACTCATTGAGAAGGCAAACAATGTGTCAATTATACATATGAAGCTATGTGAAACATATTTCCATATTAGCCATGTTGGAAAAAAGGCAAGAAAAATAAAGTGAAAAAAGTATCCTTCAGTTTGCACTCAGAATTTATCAGTTGTCTCTCTGGAAGTGGATAACATTTTTCATCATGGGTGTTTTGGAATTGTTTTTGTCTTCAACAGTGTAGCTAAGTCTTTCGAAGTTGATTATCCTTACAATATTGCTGTTACTGTGTACAGTATTCACCTGGTTCTGCTTACTTCACTTTGGATCAGTTCATATAAGTCTTCCATGTTTTTCTGAAAGCATGCTGCTTGTCATTTCCTCTAGCACAACAATATTCCATCACAATCATATATCACAACTTGTTCAGCCATTTCCCAGTTGATGGGCATCCCCTCAGTTTCCAATTCTTTGCCACCACTAAAGGAGCTGCTATTTTAAATATATTTTAAAATACAAGAACTTAAAGAAAATCAAAGCCATGTGAAAATAAAGATGTATTCTTTCCCATCCAAGATCTCCTGAAATATATCCATGAACCAATCTGTACATTCCAGGTTAAGAACCCCTAGTTTTGAATGTGTATCCTCTCTATCTTCAACTCTTGGAATTTCTTACTCCCTTGAAGGCTAAATTTAAGTGTCACCTTACATGGGACCTTAGGCTTTCCTGATTCCTCTTGTTAGTGTACTTTTTCTACCAAATTATGCTGTATATACTTTCTATTAATTTATCTCTGTAAATATTATGTGTGTGTCTCCCCCTCCCCAGTTGAATGTAAAATCCTTGAGGATAGGGACTATTAAACCACCATCTTTGTAGCCCTGATGCTTGGCATAATGTTTTGCATATAGTAGGTGCTTAGTAAGTTCTCATTGAATTAAATTGAATGGCAGTCGTGATACTCTGGCTTTAGGCAGGGAACAGCCTGGACTTAGTTTCATTTTCCTTCTAGCACATGCCCTGTTTTATATGGCTTCTTGTCAATGAGTGCTGCAAATGGGTCTCTCTATGTTTAACAGGTGGAGTTTGAAGTATACGACTTCTTCTTTGAAAAAAGTTTACCAATCACAGTCCACATCTCTGTCAGAACAGCAGACACAAATGCTCCTCGCGTGTCGTGGAACATGGGTGAGGTTCAATATTGTTCACTGTGTAAATTATACTCTAAGACATACTAAGGGGTTCCTGGGAACTTGCATTTTAAAGCTGGAAGGGATCATAAGAAATCATTTCATCCAGGTAATATGAAGTAATGGATAGAATGCTAGACTTGGAGTCAGGAAGACCTAGGTTCAGATCACCCCTCAGACACTTACTAGTTGGGTAGCCCCTTAACCTCTCTGCCTCAGTTTCCCCATGAGGGGGTTGAACTTGATGGTCCCTAAAGTCCCTCCCAGCTCTAAATCTATGATCATCATTTTACAGCTGAAGCCCGAAGATGTTGGATTCATAGAATCATAGCACCCCCAAATTAGAAGAGAACTCAGAGGTTATCTAGTTCAACCTATAACCAAAGAGTTAAGTCTTTTAGGCTCCTTAAAGTGGATGTTTTGTATAATCATGAGTCATGTCATTATAGTTTTTGTTATTAGGATTATTGATAATTAACATTACTCTTAATAAACAAGATTCAAGTTCACACAGTGATAGAAGAGACCAGAGCCTTTGAAGCTCAGTTTCATCATCTATAAAATGAGGGTAAAGATCTTTGTCCAATCCCTTGCTCATAGGGCTGCTCTGAGGTTCAGATAGGCTAAGGCATCCACAGTTATTTGTAAACCTTAAAGTTCTATGGAAATGCCAGCTATTAGAACCCAAGCCCTTTTCCTTCTGACTAGATTCTCTCTTTACTACCACCACAGGTGAGTTAAATTTTTCAGTGACGTGAAGATGATGTTTCTCTTCTATGCTTAAGAACTTCCTAGAAAGGAAAGATTGTCAATATTCATTCCTGAGCTAAATAAGGTTCTATGGCTCAGATTTCTTGTTTGTTGTTTATTCATTTCAGTCATGCCCAACTCTTCGTGACCCCAGTTGGGGTTTTCTTGTCAAAGATACCAGAGTGGTTTGCCGTTTTCTTCTCCAGCTCATTTTACAAATGAGGAAAGTGAGGCAAACAGGGTTAAGTGACTTGCCCAGGGTCACATAGCTAGTTTGTGTTGAGACCAGATTTGAATTCAGGAAAATGAGTCTTCCTTGCTCCATGCCCAGGACTTTATCCACTGGACTACCTAACTGCCCCAAATTGCTTGAGCAGGATCTTAATATTATTATGAATACCAACCCACATTTCTCTAATGCTTTTCAGAGAACTTTCCTCATTAAAGATTAGCAGCATATTTTTTTACTTTTTTATTTAGAATTTTTCTCCAGTTACTTATAAAAACAATTTTTAACAATAATTTTTAAAACTTTGAATTCCAAATTCTCTTCCTTCCTCCTGCCCCTCTCCCTATTGAGAAGGCAAGCAGTTTGATATAGGTTATACATGTATAGTCATACAAAACATATCCATAAAAGTCATGTTGTGAAAGATAACATAGACAAAAAAATTCAAGAAAAATAAAGAAAGTAAAAAAAAATATATGCTTTCAATTTGTATTCAGACACCATCTGTATAGCAAGCAGGAAGACCTGAGTTCAAGAATCTGGCCTCAGACACTTACTAGCTATGTAACCCTGGGCAAGTTGCTTAACCTCTACCCCAGTTTCTTCAACAGTAAAATAGGATAATAATAGCATCTACCTCCCAGGGTTATTGTGAGGATCAAATGAGATAATATTTATAAAAGCGCTTAACAAAGTGCTTGGCCATAGGTTAGGCTCCATATAAATGCTTATTCTCTTCCTATTCCCTAATATAAATTGAACAGCTCTTTAGTTTGTCCTTCACAGCGCTTCACAATTTTGGCTCAACCTTTCCAGGTTTATCGCACATCTCTTCATGAGCTAATTTTTCCAGTCAAATTGGCCGACTTGCTGTTTCCCAGATTTGTTCCCCCAAACATCTCCTGCTTACTGTACCTTTGACCAGGCGGTCAGCAATACCTAGAATGCATGCCTTCCTAACATCTGCCCCTTAGAATCCTTCATTGTATTCAAGGCTTAGTCCTATGGAAATAACCTTCTTGAAGCCTCTAGTTGTCACTGCTTTCTCTGCCAGTACTTAGGCATGATCCGTGCTTCGCTTCCTCCTCTCCTCCATCTACCACCCCCAACCCCAGTGAAATGTAAGTTGCTCCATGTGGGCAGGCAGGGACTCTATTTTTGGTTTTGATTTTCACTGTGCTCCTTGCTCTTGACAGGGAGTTTTGCACGTGGAAGACACTTAATACATGCTTGCGAGATTAGACCGGAGGTATCTATTCTTAATCGAAATAACAATGCCTTGGGCGATAGAACTGCCTCGGCCAGCTACTTTATACCTCTGTGGACAAGTCTTTTCCCCTTTCTGTGCCTCAGTTTCCTCATCTGTAAACCAACACTGAAGTGCTAGATGATTTCCAAGGTTCTATTTGAGTTCCAATTCTAATTGTTCCAGGATCTTAGAAAAGATCATCAGAATAGCAGTCCCTGTGAACACATTTGCTCATTGCTTTCTGCCTCTATTTTCCCTTTGAAGAATCTGTCTTAAGGATATGATTTGACAAACAACTAAAATGCAATACATATTTTTGAAAGGAAAATGGATCCACAGTACCTTAAAATGTTTTCAAAATGTCTATTTGCAGATAGTCCTGTAAGGATAATCTCCTAGTTTTCTATTCTTATGACTCTCTCTCTTTTTTTTTTTTTGGCTAGGCAATTGGGGTAAGTGACTTGCCCACGGTCACTCAGCTAGTAAGTGTCAAGTGTCTGAGGCTGGAGTTGAACTCGGGTCCTCCTGACTTCAGGGCCGGTGCTCTATCCACTGAGCCACCTTGCTGCCCCCTCTCTCATAACTCTGTTAAAATACATGTATTGACACTGCACAGAATTTTCAGAAGCTCTTTCCTTGCAGGTCTCAGTCTTCTGGAGGGACAGTCAAGGCCCATCACCTGGGAGCAGTTTCAGATAGTAGACAATGATGACATCGGTGCTGTCCGCCTGGTCACTGTTGATGGCTTACAGCATGGGCGACTCACTGTAAGAGGTAAGCAGACCATTATTCTTTGCCTCAGTCTAATTCCCAAAACATTTATTGAATGATCTACCATGTTCAAACTATGAATGAGTGCTGTGCTGAGAATACGCTTATGGTAATAACATTTAGAGGAACCAACCTGTGATTTCTTTGTGGTAGACTGCTCCTGCTAAGGAAATCCTCAACTCATGCAGATCAGCAACGGCTCTGCAATCTATAGTCCTTGAGAATCGCCTGGCGCATTAAGAATTTAAGTGACTCGTCTGGAGTCCACTGTTGTTGTTCAGTCATTTCAGTCCTGTCTGATTCTTCATGACCCCATTTGGGGTTTTCTTGGCAAAGATACTTGGAATAGTTTGCCATTTCCTTCTCCAGCTCATTTTACAGATGAGGAAACTGAAGCAAATAGGGTTAAATGACTTGCCCAGGGTCATACAGCTAGTAAGTGTCTGAGGCCAGATTTGAACTCAGGAAGATGAGACTTCTTGACTTCAGGCTTGGCATTCTATCTGTTTTGTTACCTAGTTACCCCTATCTGTCTCATTAATGGAATCTTTTTTGGTTGTTTTGGTTTGGTTTTTAGCCTATATTTTGAGTAACATTTTCTTACAACTTTCCTAGTTATGTATTTTTCCTGATAGGCTATAATTGCTCATTTGTCAAACAAAATATTTCCCTCTCATATTCTTACCCCAAGAAACAGTTGTTCCTTTTAAATTATTTCCAGTGATTTAAAAATAATAATTTCTAGGGAATGAACGCTCACTTTATTATATGAATATACAAAGAAAAATTATGATTTCCTAAGCCTGGAAAACTCCTGGTATGGGAACTTCTTCCATTTTCCCATTTTCCCTACTTATCTTAGATAAGTCCCAAGGAGTTAACTGAGTCTTACCAGAGGTTAAGTGGTTTGACAGAGGTTACACAGCTAGGAAGTTTCAGACAGGATTTGAACCCTGGCCTTCATGATTCTAAGCCTCCACTATCCGTTATTCCATGATGCCCCAGTTATTTGATTATGCTTATTAATTGTTCTTCAGATGGAATGGGCCACAGCATTATAAGACGTAGCTATTATTACTCTTTTCACTCAAGTTCTTCAGTAGTTCATGTTGCTGCGGAGGGGACCCGGGCTCTCAAAAAGCAGGCGTCGATAGCCAGGTTCTGACACACTAGAAAGGCCTTTCCTGTAGAACTAGGACGTGTACCTGTCTGAGAACCAGCCTAGTTATAGTCAACAAAACTTATCACAAGAAGGCCGACAAATTTACCTGACGAGGAGGTTGGACGTTTTTCACAACGTATATAGAGAGAGCATTCTTATGGGTAAATTCCAGATTTCTAAAGTGAAATAAATGTATATAAAAATGTAAATGTTTTTTCTAAAATGTAAATAAATATGGAATGGTAAATCTGATACACTTAATACCAATAATAATCGTAACATTTATGTAGTGCTTTAAGGATTACAAAATGTATTAAATGTATTATCTCATTTGATCTTCACAGTAATGCTGTTAAGTGGGTCCTAATATCCCCATTTTACAGCTGAGGAAACCGAGATTGAGAGATAAGTGACTTTTGGTCACAATGGTGAATTATTTTGGCTGTGGCAACTCATAAACTTAAGGGGGTTGTTATCCTCATTGATGAAAAGTCAGTCATTCAGTAATTAACAATATTCATTATAACAAAAAATAAATCCTATGCTTTTTGATTTTATGTGGTGTTCCTTCTGAAGAGTTCAAGGGGCTTAACATAATTACCCTCGTGACAAGTGTGCCTTATTGGAGATTCAGAAGGAAGACTGTGATTTGTCGCCATTTTCAAGTAGGAAGTCCAAGAGTAAAGTGATTTATCTAGTTCTACACAAGGTCTGAAATAGCTTCCAGATCTTATTCCAATGTTACCTTGCCTTATCCACAACCATTGTCCTACTTCTGTGTGGTTAATGTAAGGGTTGGGATCAGAGAATAACAGATAACTCTTGTGTATACAGTGGTTGTTATAACTACAAGATGTATGGAAAGCAACATGGTCACTCCTTATTGAGCTCCCAGTGATCTGTCCAAAAGTATGGTACCATTTTTATAGTAGTCATAAATGAATAGGAAGGGCAACCCATGATTAAATGATGTCCTGAGTTCAGTTGGTAGGGGCAGCTTTAGCTGTGTCACTTTCCTTGATGACCCTTCAAAAGGAGAGTCCAGCTTGAATCCAAACCAGCATTCTTAGTTCCATTACAGGAGGAGAAGTGAGTGAGCCCTAGGCCCTGCCATTCCCAGCTAGACCCCTGTTGGCCTGGGTCCCCGTGGGGGCCATTAGTCTCACCGTCCAAAGATGACAAACAAGAGGGCTTCTGTGTATTCCACTACACCTAGAAACATCTTGGTTATGATAACCAAGGAGGGAGCCCTGAACTTGAGGCAGAGAACCTGAGTTACCATCTTGAGTCTGCTTATAACTTACTATGACCTTGGACAAGTCATTTGCCCTCTCTTGGCCTCAGTTTTCTCATCTGGACACTGAAGGTTGCATTCAGTGGTCTCTGAGGTCCTGTCCAGCTCTGACTTTCTCAGTGCCATTGATTGCCATGTGGTTTTTTCTGTAGCTTCTTTAGACTTTTATCTCAACAGTTCCTTCACTTCCTTTTCTTCCAGGAGGGAAAGGCTTCATTTTCACTGTGGCTGACATTCAGGCTGGGGCTGTTCGCTACCATCACGATGACAGTGACTCCACCAAGGATTTTGTGGTCTTCAGGATTTTTGATGGCCACCACAGCACCCGCCACAAGTTTCCCATCAATATCCTGCCTAAAGATGACAGCCCTCCTCTCCTCGTAACAAATGTTGGGATTGAACTTGACGAGGGGCAAACAGTGCTCATCCAAGGCTCCATGCTGAAAGCTTCTGATATGGACTCCAGTGATGACTACATTTTCTTTAATATCACCAAACCTTCCCAGGCTGGGGAAATCATAAAGAAGCCAGGGCCAGGACTCATGGGTAAACCAGGAGACAACTGTAGCGGGATAAATGTCCTTTTCCCTTTTTTTTTTTTTCTTGGACAGTTTCTTCCATGTTCACTGAAAACAAAGTTTCTTAAAAAGTCCCATATCATTATGGAATTTGTTTTTTCAGATATTCTCTTATAAACTCTCATTAATTTACAATGCTTTAGTCAAATTTTTTTTTCCTAATTTGGACCTGGGCTGGGCTTTTGCACTTTCTGTTATGGAAGGAAAAATAGTTGGTCAAGGAAATTAATAGTATTAAAAGTATTAAGGGGGAAGGGATGTTTAGCTTATGGAGGAAAGCAAATTGCTTTCAGAAACACAAAAAGGAACTTTTGCAAGGTTCATTTACATGAACCATTAATGTGCTAATGACCGATGATTCTTATATTTATTAAAGAGGGTAAGTCAGAATCTCTACTCAGCAACAACACATTAGCCATGAGAAAAATTACATTTCTTTTTTTTTTTAAGTTACAATTTGGATTTTTCCCCCCATCCTACCTTACCTGTCTTCCTTCACCCCAACTATTTCTGTAATTATTCTGCACCAGTGAGATTTAACTGTAGTATTTATTGAGCACCGTCAGTGTGCATGGTTTTCAGTAGGCATTGCCATGTAGGTTATCGTAGGGTGCGAGGCAGAGTGTTGCTGAAGTACGTGGTGTTCTGTGATCCAACAGGCTATCCGGTTCCTGGTTTTCTTCAGAGAGATCTCTTTAATGGGATTATCTACTATCAACACTTTGGTGGAGAAATATTTGAGGATTCCTTTGAGTTTGTCCTGTGTGATAGCCGCGATCCTCCCAACCTCTCTGAACCACAGGTAAGAGGACCTCTTGGAACATTCTTTGAAGAGCTACTGGGGAGGTATCATGATGTAACAGTGTAGTATCTGGGGTCAGGAACATGGGGGTTTGAAACCCACTTCTGACGCTTTCTAGCAAGTCACCTAACCTAAAACCGCTTCAGTGTCCCCATCTATAAAATGAGAATAATAACACTTGGAATCTGTATTTCACAAGGTTATTGTGAGGCTCAAAAGAGAAAATGACTATATAAAAAAAAAACCACTTGAAAAATGATAGGTTTAAACCACTTTGAAAAAATGCTAGATATTGTTATTTTTTAAAAAGAATGGATGATGTTCAATTAGCTTCTTTGAACAAGTAAAATATTATTAACTTATGAGGAAATCACTAAAATATAATACGGAAATCTATTAAGCAAACTTTTCTCAAGTGACAGTTGTAAAATCTTAGTAATTGAAGTAAATTGAAGTCAGGTCAAAAAGAGTGAATGGATATGCTCTGAGGTTTAAGTTTTTGTTTGTGAAAGTTACATGTTGCCAGCAGTGATCAAGTAAGTGAGCTCTCTCTTTAGGGGAGGATTTGCAGAGACAGATTTTTGGCTCGGTGTAAGAAAAAACTAACAATTTGGGCTGTCCAAAAGTGGTTTCCTTAGGAGAGAGTGACTTCCCTCACACTCTAGATTTTCAAGCAAAGGCTGGATGGCCACTTTGAGGCCATGGATAGAAGGGATTCTGGCTAGGGGAGGGACTGAACTAAATGGCTTCTGAAGTCCCATCCATCTCTAATTTTGATGGCCACCACAGCACCCGCCACAAGTTTCCCATCAATATCCTGCCTATGATTTTTCATTTTTCTTATACCACTTTGCCTTTATTTTACATTCTTTCTTGTGTCATTCTTGTTTGTAGATATGACTTCTCTCTTCTATTGGATAATAAATATACAGAGGCCAGAAATTATGTAGTTTTTCATCTTTGAATCTCTCCCATCCCTTAGCACAGAGAATTGAACGTAGTAAACATTTAATACTTAAACATTTCAATAGATTCATGTTCTTACCAATCAACCAACCAACAAGCATTTATTAAGTGCTTACTATATCCCAAGTACTTGGCTAGTCACTCAGGGTACAAAGCAGAACAAAAACATCTCATGCACTCATGCTTATGTTTTAATGTAGGAGACTACGTGTCTACAGATATATCTAAGAAATGGGTGCAGAGCAGGGAGAAGATAACTTTAGAGGGGAAACGTTTCATTAATAGCTGCCAACTGTACAGATTACGACTTATCCGCAGTTTCTCATTCTGTGTGATTGTTTTTTGTGTGTTCCCAAAAATCTTCCATAAAGGCTCTTTCCTATCCCAATGGAGGCATTCTACATCTTTTAACATTTTGTGAACCCTCAGCTTTTTCAATAGCTCCCTATTACCTCTAGGATTAAAAAGAAACTCCTTAGTTGGCATTTAAGAATCTTCACAATCTGCTTCCAGCCTACCTTCCCAGTATTATTCACATTACTTCCCTTCCTACACTTTGTGTTTTGGCCAAACTGGTCAACTACTGCCTCTTGAAGTTGACATTTCATTCCACTCCCTCCGTGGTGGCCATCTCCTTTGCCTGGAATGCACTTCCTCCTTAGCTACTGCTCCAAGTACTAATTTAACCACTGGGTGGCAGTGCTGCTCCAACCTTATCTTGTTCACCGAAGGCACCAGGCATTGAAAAGTTCTAGGTTCATCATGGCAGTTATGGGTTCCTCCCAATACCAGGAGCTTCTGGGAAATGCCAAGCTATTTGCAGTACTCAGAGAATTGATGGCCTTCTCCTCCCTATCCTTCTAACCTCCTAACCTCAGCTTTATGGATATACACACCCTCGGAGACATCATCAGTTGGGATGGAGGGGGTTAGGTGTAAACTTGAGACACGAAGACTGTCTTTCAGATGAGGCATAGATACAACTCCTGTTACATTTATCTTCCTTCAAGGCTCAGCTCAGGAGCCATCTCCTATGTAAAGCCTTTCCTCATCCCACCTTCTTCCCTGCTTGTCCCTTCATCAGATTAACTTTTACTTATCTGAGGATACCTAGTCAGTCACTTTGTATTAATTAAGTGCTTTCTGTAACAGCCATATTGTGCGATGACTGACTTTCAGACTTGGCTTTTTGCAGCAATGCAAGAATCTAAGACAACTCCAAAAGACTCATGATGGAAATTGCTATCCACATCCAGAGAAGGAAATATGGAGTCTGAATGCAGATAGAAGCATACTATTTGCTCTCTTTTTCCTTTGTTGTTTTGTTTTATTGCTTTATTCTCATGGTTCTTCCCATTAGTTCTAATTGTTTTTTACATCATGACTAATGGGAAAATATGCTTCAATAGGAATGTATAAGTAGAGCCTATATCAGATTGCATGCTGTCTTGAGCGGGGAGAAGAGTGGGAGGGTGAGAAAATTTTAAACACAAAATCTTATGGAAGTGAATGTTGAAAACTAAAAATTAATTAATTATCAAGAAAAAAACCAAAAAACCAAACAAAGCAAAATTAAGTGCCTTCTTTATTCCAGGTGCTGTGCTAAGCTCTGGGAATACAAAGAAAGGCAAACAGACAAATTGTTATGGGAGAAATGTCTCCTCTCTGAATGCCTGTAGTGGGTAACTGCTACCTAAAATATATTTATCGCAACACAGAAATTATGGAGGTAAAAAAATAGGACTTTTTTGTTATGATGCTCAAGCATAGGTTCAGGCCTCAGAGAAAACCTGAATCCCAATTAGGACCCTTACAAGTCTTCTTATAGGCAAAAATATAGCAGAGTGACAGACAAATGATTCTTTTACATATTTTAATCTTGTATATTCATCTTAGGCCATAAAAGTTAAAGAGAAGATAGATCCATAACCCCATGCTTCCTTCAATGTCATAAAAATCGAACAAACTTAGTTAAACAGAGCCATAATCTTATACATTCCCTAATCTCATCAAACAAACTCTTTAGGTAAACTAAGTCACATTACAGCTTAAGATGCATTTAGAGGTTTCACAAATAGGAGTGATTGAGAAGGAGGATTTACATTCTGCCAAGGAGTCAGGGACGGTTGAGATTCTTCCTCTGGCTTCTTATCTAAGGAGTGTTTAAAGGCTCTGAAGTAAAATTTCACATCCCATGGGAAAGGTTTTGGTCAGGCGAGGTTAATATTAACACAGACTTTTAGTTAACCAAAATTTGGAGGAGCAATGGTCCTGAGTACCTAATAATAAAAGGAAACTAAAAACTCCTGTAACAAAGCAAAAAACAGTCTGTGCTGTCACAGAGATCACGGTCTAATAATGGGGAAGATAATAGTCAAACAGCTATGTACCAGCAAGATAAATATAGTTAGATTGCTAAGTGATTTCCAAAGGAAGACATTAAGATTAAGGAGGGCTGTCTCTGTAGAATGTAAACTCTCTGAAGTCAGGAACTGTTTAATTTTTGCCTTTGTATCTCTACTTCTTAGGCACTGTACCTAGGAAGCATTTAAATGTTTATTGTATTGAATTGAAATTGAAAAAGTACAGAGCTTCTATGAAGATCTTGACATAATCTGTCAAAGCAAGATTTGGTGCCTTCAATACAAAGGTGGGCCCAGGGGAGGAGAGTGAAAAATATGTTGAAATAGATATATGTATACATATATAAAGAATGTAACAAAAAAAATGAAAGAAGCCAAAGACTTGTAACCAATTCAGAAGCTTCATGTTTGATATCATAAATACATTCCTCAACCAGAGATATACTGAGTATTAATCATAGGCCGAAAAGAAATGAACAGTTGCTTAGAGGGGAATTATTCCTGAATAAGCTATCTTTGGCCCTATACATTATCAACCAGTTATTGTTTCCAACTCTTCATGACTGTGTTTGGGGTTTTCTTAGCAAAGATGCTTGAGTGGTTTGCCATTCCCTTCTCCAGCTCATTTTACAGATGAAGAAACTGAGACAAACAGGGTTAAGTGACTTACTCAGGGTCATACAGCTAGTAAATGTCTGAGGCTGGATTTGAACTCATGAAGATGAATCTTCTGGATTCCAAGCCTAGTGCTCTCTATCCACTGTACCACCTAGCTGCCCACCATCAACCAGAGCAAAAATCAAACTCATTGCCAAATTAGAAGTAAGAATAAAGATTAGAAGAACATATTGCATACGCTTAAAGTAGCTCCAATCGGACCTAAGTGAATAGCCTATTGACTCTCAGAAATGAGAAATGGATAAAAGTAAGAATATTGATTCTTGAGACTGCCCTGATTACTAGAAAAAACACTAGATCTCGGGATCTAGCGCGAGGATCAAATTCCGAGTCTGCCATTTACTTTCTCTGTGACCTTGGTTAATTTTTTTTTTCATTTCTCTCTTTCTGGGCAATAATGGAGTTGGACCAAATTATATATAATAGAATTATAATATAATTTATATTACATAGTATATAATATACATATATAACATAATATACTAAAAATAATAATGGAGTTGGACCTCTGAGGTCCCTTACCCATTCAGAATTTATGATCCTATGGTTTTAAAAAGAGGGCTAAATGTCAAGTGACCAAAAAACAGGAGGAAGTAGTTTTTGAAAAATGTAAAAGTTACAATGGTTTGGAATGTGAGAGAGTCAGAAATGAGTGGGAAAACATTCAGTTTATCTGCTTAGTAGCAAGTTACCTCTTCTATTTATTACATCCCTTTATCCTCTATCTTGCTAACATTTTATTTAGGAGTTCTGGTTTAGATCAATGATAGAGACCCCAGTTAGCTGGACAGTAAGAAAAGTAAATATTTAGGGAAAGAGATACCAGGCTTAACAGGGTTTAATGGGATTATCACTAATTCTCATGTTGCGTTTACATAGAAGTAATGGTGTAGATGTAGTCTTGAATTCTGTTCCCATGTAGAGGACCAGAATCTTTTCTTTTTAAACATATTATAAACTTTTTCTAAAATGGAAAACTCAAGACATTCACCTATTCCCATTCCACTGTTACAAATGGGATAGGTCATATTTTATACATGTTTAAACATACTAAGGTTGAAGCTCATCTCTCAACAGAGAATGCCATTACAATGAAAGGTTAATTGTACCTAACATCTATAATTCCTAGCTAATGTGCCAAAGTAGCCATGCTTTGTAGCTCTGGTTACAGTGAAATTCTGTGAAATTCTACAATCAATAATCCATTATGTTTCTATAGTTTGTATCTGGATATAAGGAATTATGTCCCAGAACAATTAAATTTAGCACCCGATTCTATGGAAATTAAGCAGGAAGCAGGGAGGGCAAAAGGTGAAGAAAGATGAGCTAAGTTTATCACAGTGCCTTTGTTCTGATTGGAAAGCAAATGTCTTCATCAAAGTTCCTGGAGACTAAAGAGTAGATATACCAATAAAACAAATTTATGAATTGCATTGTTAATTTTTTCTCTCTTTTCTTAAATATATATTATATCACATCATAGTTTATGATAAATATATACATACATGTATATATTTATATATAATTGTTGAATCCTATAATTTCCAAAGAGTCAAAATTGTAGGCTCCCAAAAGGTCATTGGAAAGATGCCTGTTAGGTATAAATAGCCTGTAACATATTAGCAATGGTGACTTGGGTGCAAGAAGTAGTGTACACAACTCTGAGCTAGGAAATGTCTGGTCAGAAAAGAAGGTGGACAGGTCATGAAGGATGAGAAAGGGGTCACAAATGGACATCTTCAGGCTGCCTTGGTAGCCATATAATACCAAAAGACTTGGAGGAAGTTTTCTAGCATGTGTTAGGTAGATCCTCTGGTGGATTTATGGAAGGGCTTAGAAAATAACTGCACAGAAGGAGAAGGCATGAATGTATAGCGGTCTGTACTTTGGAAGGAGTATGCACACAGTTAAGATCATGGATCCACTGAAAACACCTAATCTCACATTACCATATCATCCCCATTGCCACCACCATCCCCATGTTTTATTGAGACCTGTGATTTCGTTGGTATAAGAAACCCCAAGTAAGGACACTTCTTTCTCCAAAGCAGAAGTGCTTGCTCGGCAAGTTATAGTCTCAAGAAGTTGTTTGGAGCACTTAGAGGTTAAGTGGCTCATCCAGGGTCACATAGCTAGTGTGAAGTATGAGGAGCCTAGCCCCTCCTGATTCCCCTCTCACTTCAGGTTTAAAAAAATAGAGTCTGGTCTCTGGCATTGTCACCTCGTCTGTAGCACCAGGGTTTCCATTGCCTCATTGGTCCAAGGGAAATCTAAGTGAGCTCTAAGGTCAAGTTTTAAGATTCTGCTTTGGGATTTATAAGGTCATTCAAAAAACTAAACCATGACTTTATTTCTCACAGAGAGGTTTTTTAACCTCCCACTTTAGAATTTCAGGGTCCTGGAATAGTCTGTGAAATTAAAAAAAAAACCCTCCCCCCCAAAAAAAACAAAAAAAAAAAACCCCAACCTCCAGGCTCTACCTCATGAATACTCTGATATCAAGTAATGTTGTTGAGGTTAGAGTTGGAAGAGCTGGTTCAGGTGTGAAAGAATTCACTTAGACCTTCTCTGTAGCCACTGGTGATGGGTTGAGGATGGACCCCAAGAATATTGGAGTGCTACCTGAAACACCTAGTGTCCTGAAAGAATTCACTTGGACAATCTCCATGTTGAAGAAAGGCATTTATTGGGGTGATACACCCAAGTGGGTCTGTTCCCCGTGAGGCCGAGCCCACTGGGCTCCACTCCACTTGGGAGACAGAACATAGACTGCAGGCCCTGCTTCCCGCAGGAGGCAAAGGCAGTTGGCCAGGTCAAAGGTATGGTTTAAATACAATTTTATGGAATGGGGGAAGGGGTCAAGAGAATTGGAGGAGCAAGCATGACTCCAAAATGCCTGGGATATCAGGTAGTCTGGAGATGATAAGCAAAGAGAATAGGCAAGGGGAGGGGAAGAATTGTTCTGGAATTGTAGGTGCTTTGTGAAAGTACACAGATAAGTCCACGGTGGGGGCTTCAATGCATAGTCTTCTTTGATCACTTTTCTGGCTGCTCACATCCTGCATCCTATCTCCTATCTCACGCATGCTGCTTGCTCCATCTACCTCAAGCACTCTTTTCTACCTCATCAATGTCATACCTGTGTACAAAGGTAACAAATTTATTTATTTTTTAAAAAAAAGAATCAGGCAGATGAATCATCATCAGCAATAGAAGATAGCAAAAACAAGGTGTGGAGGAAAGAGAAAAGGGGAGAAAGGGGATGCCTAACTTGCCTTTCACAAACGGGAAAAACTACACTTCCCAATGTCCCCCACTGCTGATGTGAGATTATATTTATTAGAGTTTAGACTTGAATCCAGATTTTCCTGATTCTGAGTCTGGCTCTCTGTCCATTATGCCAGGTTGCCTCCTAATCATTGAACAATATAATACTTTTTTTCAGTTGACTTTCTTGACCTTCAGCAACTCAGCTGGTTTACTTGAAGTCAGGCTTTGTAGAAGGTACAACCAGAGTCACCTCGAGATTGACCCAAGGTCAAGGTCTCACATCCAGAACTTGATGTTTTAAGGGAGACCTGAATTGATAAGGTTCTCCTTAGGAAGGATTGGGATGGGGACAGTAAGTAAGCAAGCCTACCTAAGTATAATCAGGGTATAAACTGATAGGTAGAACCACCCAAATTATAGCTGTGAAGCGGATTTGTGAGGGGAGCCTCACTCTTTTCTGCTGAATATTCTAAACATTGCCACTGGAAACCAAGTCAAAATTGGCATCTACAAAAAGGTTAACCTAATTCCTAATCTGTCAAAATAGGAATCAAACCCACAAAATATATCTCAATTTTAAAACAATAGAGTTGCTTTGTGAAAAGTGTTTTTTAAACAATAGGACTATGTATTGGAAAGAGCACTGGTTTTAGAGATCTGGTTTGGAATCCAGGCTCCCCTGGTCACAGGAGCATGACCTTAGAGAAAGCAATTCACCTGTCAAGAATGAAATGAGCTAGGAACAGATTAGGACGACCTATCCAAGACATTAAAAAATTCCCATAATGTTATATGATGATACTGAATTTACAACATGTTATTGATGCTTTCAATAGGAAGGTACAAAAAGTATAGATTTTGCCATTTGCCATTGTGTAGATGTTTAATTACCTTCAATTAAATACTACAAAGATTTCTTAATTGTTTACTATAACAATGCTTTATGCTTGGTGCTGGGGATCCAAAAGTGAAAAGTGACTCAGTCCCAGCCCCCTAGCAAGCTATGGAGGGGAAGCAATATAGAACATATACACAAATAAGCATGGTGTAAGGGACATTGCTGTAGTGCCAAAGTAAAGATCTGGGCAAAGCGTGCTCCGCACAGTGCTGGGAACGTGGGAGGCATTTAATAAAGCCATGTTGACTTGACAAAGTGCTCGTGCAAAGTTTGAGAAGAGAAAGACCACTTTCAGCAGAAAGCATCAGAGCAAGCCCCATGAATCACATAGCAATTGAGTTGTCTTAAAAAAAGAATAACAATAAACGTAGATGAGTGGCAGGGGGCAAGTTTTGGGCACAAGAGATGGTTTGCTTCTGCACAGAGGTGGGAGAGAACAAAAGCAGAGTAGATAAAAAGGATAAATAGAATGGATAAAAAAGTAGTTAAAATAGAGTGGATAAAAAGAAAGCACGGAAAGATTTTTAAAAGATTTTATACATCCATATATATGCTGCATAAACAAAAAACAGGAAATAAAATTTGGTAGAAGATGCTAGAAATATATTTATCATCTCCGTTATAACTTCTTTTATTCAGTTGTTTTCGGTTGTGTCTGACTCTTGGTGGCCCCATTTGGGGTTTTCTTGGCATAGATACTGGAGTAGTTTGCCATTTCCTTCTCCAGCTCATTTTACAGATGTGGAAACTGAGGCAAATAGAATTAAGTGATTTGCCCAGGATTGCACAGCAAGTAAGTGTCTGCGGCCAGATTTGAACTCAGGAAGATAGTCTTCCTGATTCCAAGCCCAGCGCTCTATTCGCGGTACCATGTAGCTATCTTTAATATTAACTCTAATGACCACATATTTACATTTCTGCTAAATATATTCTTTAGCAATCCGATCAAGTAGAAGGAAAAAAAATATTTGTTTAGATTCCTGTTCCAGAAAGAGTTCATTACGTGCAACAATTATTTTGGAAAAGATTTAACTGTCATAATACCATGAAAGGCAGAGGCTTGGAAAATGGAATTGAGTTCAACACTTCCACCCCACACACCCCAAATCCCTCCTCCCCCCTATGATTATTAGCACATGATCAAGATTAAATCATTTAACCTCTCTGACCCTCAGATCATTTTCTAAGACCATATCTTATAGATGGGTTGTGACACTGAATGTGTGTTCAGGTTTCTGCCAATACAACCAGTTCTTCATTTTGCATTCCAGATAGTGGTGATACACATTACTCCAGTGGATGACGAGCTCCCAAAAGAGATTCCTGGCGTCATTCGGCATTTGGTTGTCAAGGAAACAGAGGTGGCTCATCTCACTAAGAAGCATCTACATTTTGTGGATACAGAATCTCATGATAGGGAGCTTCTTTATACAATAACGACACCTCCATTTTTCTCCTTGAGTTATGGGTATGTTGACTGTAAGTGAACATAAGATGAGAAGGTCTTCTGCTGTTACATGCATTCATCGAGCATTTTACACCAGCTACCCCATGCTAGGCAAAGTACTAGGCACTAGGAATACAAAAGCAAGAACAAAATATCTCTTCCCCCAGGTACTTTGCCCTAGGGATGGAGAGTTCTAAAATCTAATGCTTACTACAAAAATACAAGTTCTGGATTTGGCCAAGACAATAAGCAAAAGACAACTCTTTATTAAATGCCTTTAGAATGCAGAGTATCATAGTAGATGTAGGGGCAGCTAGGGGGTGAAGTGGGTAGAGCACTTGGCCTGGAATCAGGGAGATCTGAGCTTAAATCTGGCCTCAGACAGTAGCCATGTGACTTTGGGAAAGTCATTTAACCCCATTTGCCTCAGTTCCTCATCTGTAATATGGGGACATACTGGGGAAGTAAATGGCAAACCACTCCAGTATATTTGCCGAGAAAGCCTCATGGGCAAAGCCCAAAGAGTTCAACATGACTGAATGACTGAGCAAAAACAATAGTAGAAGGGCAGGTATAAAGTTCAGATGGGAAGGGAGCAAGCATTAATAAGAGTCTACTATGTGCCAGGCTCTTTGTAAATATTATCTCATTTGATCCTCACAAAACCCTGGGAAATAGGTGCTACTATTATCCCCATTTTACAGTTGAGGAAACTGAGGCAGACAGAGGTTGAGTGACTTGCCCAATGTCCCATAGCTAGTCCCATAGCAATGTCCCAGGTCACATTTGAATTCAGGTCCTCTTGACTTCAGGCCCAATGTTCTATCCACTGTGACCACGTAGGTACCTCAATAAGCCATGGGCCCTGCCCTCATGAAGCTTAGAGTCTAGTAGTGGGATAAGCCATGTACACAAATAACTATATTATGTAACATTACATACTAAGAGCATTAGAGATGCCAAACAGGTGATCGAAGGAGATAATGCATGTAAAGTGGTAGTCATAGAGGCGTGAATTATTATTATTATTTATTATTGTTATTAGCCTGGGGGGTGTAAGGTCATTACAAACAAGAGGGAATCATGGGAAAGGTGGCATTTGAGTTGGACTTTATAGGATGGGTAGGAATTCAGCAGACAAAGATAGAAGGAGCAGCATTTATTCCAGGCCCTAGGAACTTCCTCAGCAGGGGTATGGAGGCAGGCCAGGTACAGGAAATGTTGAGGGAGCAGAGTTATATGACATGGATTTAGACGCAGGAGTTACATGATGTGAACTCAGATCCAGCACTTTAGAATGTAGTACCTACCCATGGCCTCAAACTTGTCCTGTCTCAGTCATGGCATCGCCATTTGTGTGCAAAGACAAACCATTAGCACCAGGGCCAGAGAAGGTCTGAGCACATTATGTTTGTGCCCTAGACAAAGTGTCAGTCCAACAGTTTTTGGGATGGTAATAATAACTTCTTTGCTCATGTCAAAAGATGAAGTATTATACTCATTTTCTAAACTACGTTTGGATCAGCAATGATGAAATTGCTTTGGGAGTAAACATGCCAAAAATGCCATTTGGTTGTCTTGGCAAACAATGACAATCAGGAAGTATGTTCTCTTCCTGGCCTGTGAAATTTGAATTTTGAAAATGAGATCCCAGATTTGATGGAAAATGCACTAATTGGTGCTAATTTCTCTCCTTAGTCGTTCTGATGCTGGGAAACTGTTCATGGTGGATAGTGTATTGAAGCTAGTCAAGGATCCTGCAGCTCCGGGACTGAGATCATTTACTCAGGTGCGATGTTGTTGATGAATATCAGGTACACTGTGCAAAAGATATCTTGATGTTGGGGTGGAGGGGAACTGGGCATGAGGGACCAAAGTTGGACTGTTTGCTGAATGGCTGGTTATTTTTTCCTTTACTCACTCTTTCCTTCTTCTTTCTGCCCTCCCTATTGGCCACAAGAAATAGAAGATAGATGTGCCCAAAGTGGGTATGCAGAAGAAATGGTGCTCAAGGCAGGAGAGATTCAGTAGCTACAATACAGCACCTGATAACTTTCCCCCATGGACACAGATTCAGTCATTTGGAATAAATGTCTATGAAATTTAGTGTGTCAGTAGAATTTACAGTGATGTGTGATGTGAGTGAGGTCCACAGCTCACAGGCCATTGGTTATATTTTCAGAGGTCCCTTTAAATTTGTAAATTTACATTAAATACACTATAAAAAATAAATGAGATAATAAAAGTGACAGCATTCACGAATTGTAAAGTACTATACAAATATGTGGTGTCCCATCGCTGACACTTACTAGCTGTGTGGCCACGGATACAAATTATCCTATCTCTTTGAGCCTCAGTTTCCTTAACTGCGAAATGGTCACAATAATGCTTATTATATCTACTTCTCAGAATTGTTTTGAGGCCCAAATGAGATAATGTATATAAAACACTTTACAAATTTTAGAACACTGAATAAATGCCAATTATTCTTATTAATGTTGATAATGAATATTAGCATCTTGACGGCAGAGACTATGGCATCTTCATCTTTGTATCTCTATAAGCAGCCTTTCACAGTGCTTTGTGCATAGTAGAAGCTCAGTAAATATTTGTTGAATTATTACTGTCTTGCCCAAATTGAATATAACTTTTTAAAAATTTTATTTTTTTGTTACATTTTAAATTCAAACTGTCTACCTCCCTCCTCACCTTGCCCTAGAGAAGGCCACAATTTGACAGATATATCTTTACCTACATGTATATCTGTGTCAGATGGTGGCATATATGCACACATATAGATACACATACACATATACCTAGATATGTAAAACCATACTATGCATACCTCTATTTATTGGTTCTTTCTCTGGAGGTGGTTAGCATCTTCTTTCATAGGTCCTTTGTAGTTGATTTGAGTATTTACAATACTTGGACTAGAAATAACTTTTTAAAGTGTTATTCAATATAATCCATTTACTTCTGTCCTCCAGTACTCAACCACGTTCCTCTTGATTGGACCTGTCAACAGTTATACTTTACTGAAATAGCATTTGATAAATCAGGGTCATAAGCACACTGTAATATAGCTTCAGAGTAGGCCTTGAGTAGAATAGTTCGTAAACACAGAGAGAATGATCTTTCATGATTCTCTGGCGTAAGTGAAAATTATACACCTCTGACCCCCACCAAAACAAAACTGGCAGGGGGCTCCCATGAAATCCCAGAAACTCTTCTATTATTCAGATACCCTGAAGGAATCTATCTACATTTGTGGGGGTCTTGAGCATTGTACAGGCTTCTTGTGCAGTATCTACCTCTGAATCTGGCTCCACAACCACTGTGGGAAGGTCTTAATGAGAGCCAGTGATATCTGGTCACTGTGATTGTAGAGTTTGAAAAAGAGGGAAATATGGGGGTGGGAGTGGTGCTATAGGCAGCTTACCAGTGTAGAGCCTATTAATGAATTTTCAGTGTGATCATTTACATCTCAGAAATCAGCAGATGCTACAGACCAGATCTTTATTGTTTTATTGATTGTCTAGACTTAATAAAGAGTTAGAGAAAATATTAATAAAACAGATTAAACTTAAAAATGTTTTCTGAATACATTTTCCCCGTGGAAAGCTGGTTGATAAACATTTCCCAGGATACCCTTGGAAATATCCCTCTGTATTTTGATCCTTCTTCAATGGGAGTCCTACATTTGATAGAGTTCCTGACCCCAGATTGCTAGATATAAATTGCAATGATGTATGAGAACAAAAAAAAATATAGAAAGACATACTTAGCTTTCTTTCATACTTCTCTGTCTGTCTTCTGTGTGGCTCTTAGCTGTTGGATGCAGCCATTCAATTTATTTGACCAGATCTTTATAAACCCAGTATGGTGGGTAGAGCACTGTACTAGGTAATGGAAGAGAGATAAGCTTATATTCTGTTAGGGAGATAAGACACAAGGATAGATGTTTCCATATATAACATACATGCTTTAAAGAAATAAAAAATAAAATGCTAAATGAAGTCTGAGTTGGAGGTCGTCATCAAGTGGATCAGGAAAGGCTTAATGGAAGACATGGCATTTAAGTTGGGTTGTGGGTTACAGTCGTTTCAAATCAAGTTAGCCAAGATTTGTTGTCTATTGTACTAGGCCTAACATAAATATTAAGACCTAGTTTTTGCCCTCAAAGAACTAGTAGAAGGTACTAAGACTTACTCTAATATTTTAATGAATCTAGATTTCCAGTGGACCACTCTCTCTACCACTAGAAAGCCTAACCTACCTATGCCTTCTTAATTCTGTGTAACTCTTGTCCGTGTCTTTCCATAAATCTTCCACAGAGGATCTGCTCAATTCACTGGACACCTACCTCTACATCTTTTAATTTTACATATGACACTTATGTTTTCCATCTGATTTCTCCAGCTTCTGTTACAACATCGGTTTATCTACTTTTATGTTCACTTCATCATCTTCACCATCATCATTGTCATCACCATCACCATCATCATCATGATAGCTAGCATATATGTCATGCTTTGAAGTTTGCAAAGTGTTTTAAAATATTATCTCATTTTACAAACCTGGGCAGTAGGTGCCATTATTAATCACATCTTACAGATGAGGAAACTGAGGCTGAGAGAGATTCAGCAACTTGCCCAGGGTTACATGACTAATAACTGTCTGTGGTGCAACTCAAATTCAGGTTCTTCTGATGCTTAGGTGAGCAGACTATCTACTATGCTACCTAAATGCTAAAATATCTTTAATTTACTTGCATGTCATTTCTCATGCAAGAGTCATTGTTGATAATACTCTGCATAACACGTTCACATGTTTTATGTTTATTATTTATTGTCCTTCAGGTCACTTGCGATTTTTCTGAGATCTTTGAATGTTTCATGATATATGATAATACAGCATTACCAGGAAAACATTGTTAAAAAAGATAGGATTTCATTGCAGGGCACAGCTTGGGGTCACTGAAAATGCTACACAATTTCCCAAATGAGATCCTGCCCACTTTCCTCCTTCTCGTCAATGCTAGGCTCCACTAATTGCTTATCTATAAATAGGTGATGAGACACAAATAACCATCCAAGTATAATGTGAAAATGGAATGAGAGCAGTACAAGATGCTCTGTGACTTTCAGATGAGGGAGAGAAGCATTACTATCATCTCACTTCTTTCCTAATTTGTGAAAAAAGATGATTTTACCTCTTGGAGACTATCTATCTCAGAAGAAATTTTAAGGTCACATTTGAAAAATGCTCTTTAGGCTAATCATTGCCAACTGCCACAAAAGCTCTGTTGCAAGCGCTTGGTCACTACAAACTTGTCTTTCCCATTGTTAATTGTCTTTGCAGCATGCTGTAAACCACATGAAAGTGGCCTACATGCCTCCCATGCGAGACATAGGACCCCATCTCCAGCACGTTCAGTTTGTTTTCTCCATCAGTAACCAACATGGTAGCGCTTTGCATGGAATTTGCTTTAACATTACTATTCTCCCTGTGGACAATCAGGCTCCTGAGGTAGGTACAACTTTGAAGGGGAGTAGAAAAGGGAAGAGAAGGAAGGGCAGGAAGGAATTAGACTAAGGTCTCAAATTTCTCTTGATATTTTATTTGGCATATTCCTTTGTATTAATCTCACTTTCCCTCAGAGCTCTCATTAGCCGTTGGGCATCCAGGGTAGGATGCATATAAAATGCTTTCAAACAAACTTTTAAAGACATTCATTGAAGGAGAGGCATGGGAGAGACCCTGGGAAACTAAGTCTCATGAGGGAGATACTCCAGAACGCTGACCCCCGTGGGCAGAGCTCCCATTCTTGGCAATGTGGTGTTAAGCTTAATTGTTTCCATCCTGCCAGAGGAATGTAATGTGCTGCCAGTCCCCTTTAAATTTAAGAGCTTTGGAGCAAAGTCCCAATTTCCCCTGACCATAGAAGTGGAGTTGGAGGGGACCTCAGAGAGGAGGTAGCCTGACTTCATTTTATCCATGTGGAAACTGACGTCCAGTGAAGTTCAGTGATTTGTCCAGGGTTACAAGGTTGCAAGCATCAGAAGTGGTATTCGAACCCAAGTCCTTTGACTCCAGAGCCAATGCTTCCCCTCTCCCCAAAACATTCTTTCTCCCATTAAACATTCTGAGAGCAAGATATGTCACATCTCTCTTCTTTCTATATCTTACATATGTAACCGGGTAGGAGCTCATTGAATTGAATTGAAGAGAATGACTTTTCTTTGTATTTTTTTGTAAATAGCATTCTTTAGATGCCATTAACTGGGAATGCAGAGAGATTTTTACTTCTCATGTAACCAAAGTTCTATTATCTAAAAGGTGAGACTTTCTAGTTCCCAAATGTGGAGGTATTTTCAAATTTCATCAATACCTCTTTAATTTTATTTTCTCCTGCTTCCTTGTGTCTCACATGTTGTACAGTGGAAGGAGATTAAATTATGGGTTTCCTAGCAACCAAAGAGTGCTAATTTGCTTTCCCTGCAGGCCAGCAATGCTACCATATAATCTAGATAGGCTTTATAATTTCCAAAAGAAGCTAAAAATGGATTTATCCTTCCTCCTCCCTTTATCACCCAATGTTTAGATAAGCCTTAAGGAACTGTGGCCCATCATTAAAATATGACCTGCCACCTGTGCTACTTCTATAGTTATGGGACTGAGATTTTTCAAATTGAATTAAATTTCTTCAATTATCAAGAATTTATTTTTTTCTCCTTCCCACCTCCTGCCACCCACTAAAGAAAGAGGAGAGAGACAGAGAGAGAGAGAGAGAGAGAGAGAGAGAGAGAGAGAATGGACCAATATGCAAAATGGGAAATATGTATTTTGGTTGTGGCCAATGTGTGAATGTTTGCTTGACTGCTTATATTCTTTCTCTCTCTCTCTCTGTCTCTCTGTCTCTCTCTATGCAACATTCTCTTTTTTTCAGTCCCCTGGGATCAGGGCTGATCATCTAGTTGATCAGAGTTTTTAAGTCTTTCAAAATCGTTCATTTTTAAAATATTGATGTTATAGTATAAATTGTTCTTCTGGTTTTGCTTGCTTTTCCCAGCATCAATTCATACAATTCTTTCCATGTGTCTTTGGACTATTCCACCCTCCCCCACCCCATTTCTTTCTACACACTAATATTCCACTACATTGTATCCCATTGATAACTAAGGAGATTGATATTTTTCGCATTTTTTTATTCCTCCCTCCTCAGAGTTATGTACATCATTAGTATCACCATTGTGGGACTCTCTTTTCCCTTTCAGTAACTACAAAGACATTTAAAGCATGATCTCTTGATATTAAAAGGGAGACAAGCAAAGGAATGGAGTCTCCTCTGCTTCTCTGTGCAGTTGGGAGAGAGGCTAACCATGAAAGTAATATAAGAGGAAGAGCACTAAATTTAGACTTAGAGGATCCAGGTTTGAATCCTAGCTTTGTCACTTACTAACTAATGCTAACTAATGGGAAAGTGATTTTAACTCTTAGAGCCTCAGTTTCCACATTTGTAAAAATGAGTGGGGTGGACAAGATGATCTCTTAGGTTTCTTTTTTACCTCTAATGACTAGATGGCTCTATAGTCTTGAGCACTTTATAAAAGTTATTGTTTTATTATTTTTTTATGCATAGGAATCTTCTTTCCGCAGTATTCTCTGCCTCTTCATCCTCTGTTTTAAACAAAGTCCATGCTTACTGTGATGAAACCAGTTTTAACCTGTTCAAAGACATTAAATTAAAATTTGTTCAGAATGCATTTGACCATGTAAAGAATGACAGTCTTTTAAGCAGACTCATCATCTAGGAAAGTTTGTAAGTTGAACAGAGAAATGTTGTTCAAGTATTGCTTAGGAAAACTAGTAGTAATATGTGCAAAATAACTCACACTTCTTTCAGGAGAAATATGATCAGAATGGGGAAACTTAATAGATGAAATGGGAAGGTACTTTCTTTTGAACTGGAGTAAGATAGACAGGAGTACTTTCAGGAGTAAATACCAGTAAATAGTTCTACAATGTACTAAAGGGAAAAGAGCATTGACTATAGAGTCGGAAATCTTTTGTTTGAGTCCCAGTTCAGTTACCCTCTAGCTGGGGAAATCACCTAATTTCTCAGGGCCTGAGTCTCCTCATAAGTAAAATGGCAATAATTACACCTGAGTGACCTTCCTTATATTGGGAGGAAAGTGCCTTTTATACCTTAGATGTGAATTAACACTATTAATCTGCTCTGTGGGAATGAAGAAAAGACTTTGTTGAATTAAGCACTGAGAAGGAAAATAAGCTTGATAAGCTTGAAAAAGACAGTCACAAGGATGATTCTCTGAACTGAAAAACCTACTAGGAGAGAAGCTCTAAGAGCTTTTGACTCAAAATTGGCTTGAAGTTCCAATAACCTGTACAAACTCTTGAAAAAAGGGATTGGTGCAGTAAAGAGGAAATGTATATCAAATTCATGGTAGCAAGGGGGATAACTGAATGAATAAAATATTAAATTAATGAAGGGAAGAAGGAAACAAGCATTTATTAAGCACCTACTATATACCAGGCACTGTGCAGAGTGCTCTACAAATATCATCTCAATTGAACCTCATAACAACTTTGGGGGGGTATGTGTTGTTATTATCCCTATTTTGCAGCTGAGGAAACCAAGAAAGACAGAGATTAAGTGATATGTCCAGGATCAGGAAGCTAGTATCTGAGACTGGATTTGAACTCAGATCTTCCTGAATCCAGTCCTGGCACTCTGTTCACTCTTGGGGTATGCATTAAACCTGACTCGCCCTTGAGGTCTCTTCTAACTCTAAGATTCGTTGATTCTGTGGATTGAATCATACATTTTTATTTCTTTGAAAAATTGCTATGTAGTTTAATCTCCAAAAATATTGATGCTTTAATATTTCAATGACTATTCCAATAAAGAGCTTTAATTTTTATTATAAAATTTTGATAAATAGGGCCATGATGTACTACTTGGTGACAGTGTACCTAAATTGTAGGTTTCATTTTTTAAAAGATTGAATCAGAAAACTTAAATTTATGAAGTGATAGCAAAATATTTTAAGGTTACAGAAGCCAGGGTTCTGTTCAAACACATGGTACATTTGCGTTTGAGAAGGAACTCTGTTTTTGCTAGCCAACTTCCTCCCCCCTTTATGGGGGAAGAATTTGGCTGATGATTGCTTTTAGTCGTTAGCAACTTAATTGTACTTCACATTTGGAAACAGTTTTTCAGAAATGTATTAATTTCAAGTTATAAATGTGAAGGACATTATTATAAATATTTATGATGCATAGTTCCCCTATTGCTTTATTATGCAATTCAATTCAATTCCACAAACTTTTATTTAACAGCTATTATGTGCAAAGCAATGTGCTATTGTATGTTTGTCATGTGTCAAATAGAAAAAATGCTGTTTTCAGGTTCACTTTTAACAACCAGGATTTATTTAAGGCTTATTGTAAGTATAATAAGATATGTGTAGCACGGTAGTCTTTTTTTGAGCCAGCCTTGGGATTTTATCTTTGTAGGGAGAGGCAGATAAGGATGGCTTGCTCCTCCCATCTGCCACATAGAGTGGTAGAGAGAGCCTGGGAACCCTGGGAGGTTGTGATTATCCAGGGTCACACAGACAGCAGGTGTCAGAGGCTGACTTTGAACCCAAATCATCTGAACTCCAACAACAGCTCTTTCTCCTTTATACCACAGGTGGGGAACCTGTGGCCTCGAGGCCTTATGTGACCCTTTAGGTCCTTGAGTGCAGCCCTTTTGAGGACCTAGAGGGCCACATGTGGCCTCAAGGTTGCAGGTTCCCCACTCCAGCAGTCTATACTTTCTTCCCATTTTAGTCATTTTGTTTTAATAAGAAGGACTCTCTAGTGTCCGTTTTGTTTATCTTCTTGTTCTTAGCAGGTTATTTTTATTTTAAACTTTCACTGTCATGACAAATTGTTTTAAACAGTGCTGTTGCTGACTCATTTTTAGTCATGTCCTATTCTTTGTGAGCCCATTTGGGGTTTTCTTGGCAGAGATACTAGAGTAGTTTGCCATTTCCTTCTCCAGCTCATTTTACAGATGAGGAAATGGAGGTAAACAGTGTTAAATGACTTGCCCAAGGTCACACAGCTACTAAATGTCTGAAGTCAGATTTGAACTCAGGAAAGTGAGTCTTCATGACTCTAGGACTGGCATTCTATCTACTGTGCCACCTAGCTGCCCTCTTAAATAGTATCTCCATGTTTTTTGGATTACAAATGAATTTTTAAGTGGATATCACTTCATTTATTTGTGTCTTTGAGGAGAACCTATGAGTTGAATGTCTTCTGGATTTGTTATTAATGAGAATGTCAACATGCATTGGGGGGGGCTGTCCAGAGAATAAAGGCTAGAGGCAGCTAGGTGGCACAGTGTATAGAAGACTGGACCAGGACTCAGGAACACCCTAGTTCAAATCCTGCCTCAGACACTTAGGATCTCTGTGAAACCCTGGGCAAATCACTTCACTGTATCTGATGAAAATATAAGAAAGGGATGGAAGGCCTTTTACAAAGCCTAGGCAATTCTCTAAGACTGTAAGTTGCAGAATAATTATTGATATGCATTGATGGAAGAAGTTTCCTCACTGGGAATTCTGCACATCCTTCAAATTGCAAAAAATGGAAGAAAAAAATCTTCAACACAAGGCACATTTATAGATATATAATTGCCTGAAAGTTACAGAGAATACAAGATCCTATTGAAGTTCTCCTTCTGCAAGGGGTCTCTCTCCCATGTGTGCATTTAAGATCATACAGGATTACTTGATACATTTTTGGAGGTCCTTTGATTATCAAAATCAAGAGGCAAAAAGCCAGGGAGCCATGCTGACCAAAGAGGTTTGCTGTTGTTACCACCATCGTCACCCTCATGGTCATGGTCATGATAGTTTTATCACCATCACTAGCACTTATATAACATGTAAGGTTTGGAAAATTCTTACAAATCTTACAAAAATGAGGATCTCATTTGATCCTCACAACAACTCTAGGAGATAGGTATTATTATCCCCATTTTGCAGTTGAGGAAACTGAGGCATACAGAGTGACTTGCTCAGGGTCACACAACTAGTAAGTGTGCAGGCTGGATCTGAACTCAGGTCTTCCTGACATTCAAGCTACCTAACTGTCTCATGAACAATGCCTATCACAGAGACTAAATGGGAAAGGATTCCTCACTGACCTATTCCAGGTGTTACTGGTGGCAGATAATATTGATCTGGTGTCATCAAGCCTGAGAACAGAGAGCCTTCTGAATGAGAGCTGCTACCACCACTCATAATACACACCTAATAATGCACGTAGGCAAAAACAAGTGGATGATATTGTTTAAAATGTGAGGTACAATTGGACAGCTAGGTGGTGCAGTGGAGTATCAGGCCTGGCTGGAGTCAGGAAGATGAGTTCAAATTTGAACTCAGACAGTTATTAGCTGTGTGACCTTGGGCCAGTCATTTAACCCTGTTTGCCTCAGCTTCCTCATCTGTAAAATGAGCTGGAGAAGGAACTAGCAAATCACTACAGTACCTTTGCCAAGAAAGCCCAAAATGGGGTTGGTCACAAAGAGTCAGACAGAGTTGAAAAATGACTGAACAACAATAACATAGTTGAACAGTTAGTTCATTGAGCCGGTTTAACAATGTATGTCTCGGGGAGGTACGAAGAGGGGAAAATAAGCCTAGGTCAGAATTGGATAAGAGGAAATCTTTACAGCATTTAGGATACTGTAGAACTCTTCTGATGATCTCAAGCTACTGACTTCTTTTAAAATTGGACCTCATATGCACCCAACTAAAGTATTTTTAAAAATTTAGCAGCACTTCCTACCTCCACTCTCTGTTGCCTCCGACACATACTCTTTTAAACCATTGTCAAAATAACATGTGTTAGACACAGAAATGGTTATATCATTCATATGCTAAAAAAAAAAAATCTCTCTTGCCTATTGAGTCCATTTCAAATTCCTTAGCTTTGCATTCGAGGCCTTTACTATTTGGCACAATCCTAATTTTCAGACTTCCCTTACTCTCCAATATGTATTCTATGCTCCAGTAAAAGCAAACTTCTCTTTTATTCCTGAATATACCTTAACTCCAAGCCTATATTCACCTTATTTCGTCCACTGGAATGTTCTCCTCCATTTTCACCTTTGGATTCCTAGGCTTTCTTTAAAATCAAACTCAATGCCACATCCTCCATCTGCTTGGTACATGGATCCCCAGGGTGGTGCCGTTGGAATTAAGGAGAAAAAAATTAATACAAGAGTTGTTGCACAGGGTGGAATCAATAGAATATAGCAACTGAATGACTATAAGAAATGAGAGAAAAGAAAGACTCAAAAATAATGGCAAGATTTGGAATGGGGGAGAATGGGTGAATAACCTGATCACTGACAGAAATAGTGTAGTCAGAAAAGGAATCAGGTTTAGGGAGCGAGGTAGTAAACTCGTTTTGGGGCCCATTGAGTTTGAGGTGCCTATGGGACATTCAGGTGGAGCTGTTCCAAAGGCATCTGGAGATACCAGTGTAGACCTCAGAAGAGAAGTCAGAGTTAGACCTGGAGATAGAGATTTAGGAGTTTTCAGAATATAAGTGATATTTAGAAGCATGGGACTTACTGAGCTCTCCAAGGATAAGAGAGTGTAAGGAGAGCAAAGGAGAGGCCAAGGGAAGATCCTTAGGGAAATGGAGAACCTGGGTTTATTATGATTTGATGGGATTTATTGTTTATTGAAGGCTAGTTTCCTGGGATGTTTTTATCACAAAGAACTTTGAATGCTTCCTTCTTTCCAGGTGCTCACCAATTCCCTGCAAGTAGATGAGGGAGGTCTGTGTGTCATCACTACAGAGCACATTCTGATTTCAGACATGGATACAAAGCAGGACAAACTCAGACTGTCCCTCAAGAGGCTGCCGCTACATGGAATGGTGGAACTGGATGGTTTTCCTCTAAGCCGTGGAGACGAGTTTTCATGGGGAGACCTCCACGCATTAAAAGTTAGGTTAGAAAAGTTTAATGTCTTCTCAGTATCTTCTTGAGCAAGGACAGGGGATATTTATTTGGATGTTCAAGAACTTCAAGGGATCAGTGAATAGATTTCAGGGTAAAAAATAAATTAAAAAAAATTTTTAATTGATTTCCTTTGTAATCCTATGGCTCTATTTTATTCATTTAAATACATTATTGTTAGAAGGGGTCTATAAGGTTCACCATAATCCCAAAGTCATGCGTAGCACAGAAAAGCTAAGAATCCCTAAACTAAGTGAAGGTCAAATGAATAGCCAAGTATAATGTCTATGTTAACCTGTCGGAACAGAGGGAACTGTTAACCATGCTGAAATGTGGCATTCCTATTAGGTCTTGGGAAATTTTTACTTATTTCAACCTGAATATGAGCATTATGCCTCAAAAATTTTGACTTTTTTACTGTCAGATTGAGTCCAGTAGGAAGGATATATGTGGAATTTTTTGAAGGGTCAGGAGAAGAATCAATAAGAAATCAATAAATATTTATTAAGTACCTACTATGTGCCAGGCACTGTGCTAACATTGGTGAAAGAAAATAATTAACATAAATATTAAGCCAGCTACAATGCTGTATCTCCAAGAAGCTTGTCCCATATAAGTTAATAATGACTATATTAGATTGTGTTTATATTCTTCATGACTGAAACTGAGCCTATGAAATGTTTGAAAATTACCGCTGCAGAGCCTGGAAGATGTTTCGTAATGACCCACTTTTCTTAGAATGAAAACACAAAACGAGCAAGGGAGATTGAGTTCAGCTTCTCCATTGCAAAGTTCCTGGAGTCATTTCTAATCACTGACAAATACAATTCCCCCAGGTATCACCATGATGGATCAGAGGTTCTTCATGACAACATACTCTTTGAGGCAACAGACGGAACAAATTCTGCAGAATTTGTCCTTCAGGTCAAGGTTAGTGTGACGTTCCCTCTCTGTGTTGTGTTGAAAATCCGGTTCTGAAAGCCCCCAGGACCATAGGTAAAGAGCTGAAAGGGACGTCAGAAACATCTAATCCAACTCCCTCTTTTTACAGATGAGGAAACTGAGTCCCAGTGTAGGTAAGCAGTTTGCTTAAGGTGACACAGGTAGTAAGGATCAGAGATGGGATTTGATCCTCTGTCGTTGATGCCTCCAGAACCAATGTTCTTCTTACTGTACAATAGCTATTTGTGAGAAGAACTTTTCACAAAAGTTAAGTAGCTGTATAAATGGACCATTGCCATACCTGAAGTACTTGGGCCAAAGGGTGAAGGATTTTTTTTTTTTGCACAGATTTCTGAGTTTTTCACAGTGTCTGTTATATAGTAGATATTTTAATAAATGCTTATTAACTTGACTTTGATGTTGTAGGAAGGGTTAGATCAGCAGCTCTGCCAGTGTAAGTGGGCTCCATTACATTCCTGTAAGTAGCCATTCTAAATGAGCCAAGTTTTACTTTCTTCTTTTGGGCCTAGAGAATCAGCCTTAGAGAATCCAGGCTGAATTTGGGCCTCTGTCTCCATAGCTAATGACTGGGCAGCATTTCAGTGACATAAAAGAGTGTTGTCTTCACTGACAGTGTTTCTCAATTGGGGGAGGGAAGAAGGAAGGGGTAAAGAAAGAGAATTCTCTTTGAAAGGCAAATTTCAGGGAAAAAAACCAACTTCTGTGTCTCCCACCCACATCCATCTTATTGCTGACAATATGCAGGGAGAGTAGTTTGGGAAATAATCTGCTTATTGTCATTCTTTAAACAAAAGCTTATTCTCTTTGAAAGTCTCATCTAGTCCAACCCCCTCATTTTACTTACAGAGGAGGAAACTGAGGCCCAGAGACATTTAGTAATTTCCCCATGGTCAGACAGGTAATAATCACCAGGGATGAGATTTCTACTTAGGCTCTCTGATTCCAAACCTAATGCTTTAAATGGAAACAGCAGCACATCTGTGCTTATTTTTAGCAGAACTATTAGCTAGTCTTATTTATTGAAGACCATGACACTGCCGATGATGAGGCTACCTTAAGTCAAGTCAACAAGCACTTATTAAGCGCTTACTATATGCTAGGTGTGGTGCCATGCTCTAGGGTTACAATAAAAAGCAAAAAAAACCCCTGCTCTCAAGGATCTCACAATGCAATGGGGAAATCACCAAGATATATATAGGACAGATTGGAGGTAATCCCAGATGAAACTAACATTAAGATAATACCACATTTAGCAGAGATAAGAACTTGGACTGTGGGGAGTTCTAGTCACAGAAGCCAACACTAGCTATTTTCTGACTCTCAACCTAGAATATTGGAGTGGAAACACTACAGGTCAACTTCATGACTACAGTTATGGCCCATTGAGTATGAGCCCATTAGGGAAATTTCAATTATCCCTATCCTATCCTATCCTATATCCCTATCCCTATCCTATTTCCCTAGAAGGAATATTGGAGAATCATTTCCCCCCCCCCCCCAGATTTCTGCGTGATAATTGATGTCATGTGGATAAATGTGTTATGTGACCACGGGCACTGCCTCTCAGTGCTTCAGGCTGGTCTATGTAGATGGAGGGAGTTTTCACACCAGAAGTTCCTTACACCAAGAAAATCACAGGTCTATAGACCAGCTAGGAAATCATCAAGCCAATCAAATCCTATGTGAAATTAGAGCTGCTGTAAATTTTTTCATCCTTTTTCTCCTATCAGATGGCAGAGAAGGTTCTCTGGATGTTAGAGCTGGAAGGGACCTTAGCAATCCTTAAGCACAGATGATGACACTCAGGTTAAATGTCTTGCTCGAGGTCACCCAGGTAGTATGTAGCAGAAGTGGGTTTTTAACCGAGGTCCTCTGGCCACAGGTCTGGTGCCCTTTCCACCATACCTCAGCTGCTTCTATTGGTTTTCCACCTGGAGTTCTGACTGATTTCAAGCATACTGCGTTTCAAGGTCAACTCAAAATTTCTAGAACTTATGACACATGTGGCCACTTTTGGGTCCAGAGCGTCCTGGGTGGTGGGAAAATGGGCCTGGAGGAAGGCATCATAGTCACCATGCAACTTGTGCTAAAAATAACTTTGATGAGTTAAGTCAGAACATATGGATTCGGTTTCCCTTAGAATACACAGAAGTTTAACAATGAAGGAGAAGAGCGCTTTATATTTTGCTAGCTCTGAAACAGTTGAAGTACAGTGTGAGAGGGTTTGGCTGGGCCCAAAATGATAACCGTACTCACCCACCCCCATCTACAATATCCCTCATATGGGTCATTTTTTACAAAATGGTGCATGTAGGGATTGTTAAAAGATGCAGGCTGCTTGGCCAATTTACACACCTATTGTTTCCTGTGTCTAGAAGATTGAAAACTTCTGTTTCTCCCTCTGTGAGCTATGGATTACCAATTAGGCAATTTGTCATTTTTTTCTTTTTCTTTTTTTCTGGAAGCCAACCATTCCTTTTTTGCTTAGGTTTTACCAGTAAATGATGAACCCCCTGTCCTGAAGGCTGACCTCGTTCCCATAGTGCATTGCCCTGAGGGAGACGAAGTGGTCATCACTTCAGAACACATTCATGCCACTGACACAGACAGCGATGACACCAAGCTGATGTTCATGATCACTCGTCAGCCTCTCCATGGGGTCGTGAGGAAATCTGGGATCGCTGTGGACCAGTTCACCCAGGGAGACGTTGATGCTGGAACTGTGACATACCAACACACAAGTAAATGACATTAATGATAAAGATGGGTGTAGGAGGTGGAGCAGGGTGCGGTCAGAACGAAGGTGGGAGATTAGGGATCCTCTGCTGTTGTCACCCTGTCATTCCTCTGAGAGCTCCGGTGACCTTCCTATCCCTCATTCCTGTTTTGTAAATAAAAAGCCTATAGTTTATCTTCAGGCATTATAAACACATAACTTGTTCCAACTGGTTGTTTCAGCGTGGAAGTAGGTCTTAAAGACTGGAAAAGTAGATTACTGGGGAAGTCAAGCAATGAGATGAGAGAATTCAATTCTCTGGGTTGCCAAAATGGCTCCCCAGCACACCCTGTTAATTTCCTCTATGATATTTCTGCTGTGTGTTGGGTATGGGGCAGGAGTGGATCGAGGTCTCAAAAAACTCTATTTTAGATAATACTTAGGTGTGGTACAATGGACTACCGTATACGTATTTTAACTGAGATCCATAAAAGAACATCTTCAAGGAGTAAAAGATATATAAAAGTCCTTAAAATGTGTTGCCTAGAACTGAACAAAATACTTACATATCTGGTTGAACCTGAGCAGAGAATGGAGGAACTATCACCTTATTAACCTTGGGCATCATCTACCTCTAAATGCAGCCTAATGCAGCATCGACACTTTTGGCTCCCATATCCTACTGATGACTCATCTTGAGTTTGCAATCCTCACTAACATCCTCAGATTTTTTTTAGCTGAAGTCCTGTGTAGGCCTTCCTTCCTCACAGAAGGCTGTTTTGAAATAGTCCTCTTGAAATGCCAGCATTGTGGTACATTAGAAAGAATATTGCCATTAGGGTCAGTGGGTCTGGGTTCAAATTCCTCCCTCAGAAATATATATAACTCATCATTTGAGGCCCACCAATCCCGAGTGGTATAACAACGGAAATTTTTTTAAGGAAAATTCCTGAATTTGTATATGTGTGTGTGTGTGACTAGGAGTGGTTCATGGATAATTCTGGGAAGAAGGGAGAGAGAGGGACAGATGTGTTCTCCATCTTGAGGGAGAGAAACACATGCAGTCATTTGTCTCTTCCCCAGAGCCTGCATCCTGAAAAATGATGGGAAAGTGACTGCAGAGAAGTTTTTTGTGTCAAAGAAGATGAATTAGAACATCACAAGGAGAGATTGAATAGAACTCTGAATGGGGAAGTAGGAACTGATCAGAGTAGTGAAAGTACAACAACCAGAGATGCACCTAACTGCCTGGAGCAAGAAAGACTTCCTACTTAGGTCCTAGAACGGGAGTAGTGCATTGTATCCTCCTCTAAACGTGGCCACCACAGGTAAAAGGAGTGGTCTCTATGAGGGTTGACTCTCTCAACTGGATTTAGTCCATAATACTGTATTTGCATTGCCAAGCAGCATCTCCTCAGTAGTAGGTTCTCACAGTGCTTTGGGATGTAGGCACTATCAAAGAAACACATTGCTCCCCTCAAGACGGAAAACACATTCATTTCTCTGGAACTTGCACACATTTTTTTTTTCCCTTTCTTCCCAGAATTCTCCATGAACCATTCCCAGGTATGCAAACATCCATGGAACCTCTAGATTTTTCCTCTGACATCTCTTATCATGCATCCTTGGATTACTGTGCTCTGAAACACAGGTTATACTCACAACCTGTGTGACCTTGGGCAAGTCACTTAATCCCTGGCCCTCAGTTTTCCAGCTATAAAATGAGGCATTCTATTAGATAGCCTCCGAGGTCCATTCCAGGCCTAAATCTGTAAAGTAAGTATCCATGTGAAAAATTATGAATGTAAAAAATTTTAATTTCCTGTATTAACATTCACTGGCTTAAAGTTTAGCTTAGTATCTGCTTTCTCTCTTTTCTATAGTAATGAACCTCAGTAAATTTTTCATTAGTTTGTTTCTCTTCAGTGTCCTTGGCCTAGGGACATATTCCATATGTCCACTGTCCTTGATGTGAAATAGAATAGAATAGAATAGAATTCACTGCTTTTTTTTTTCTAGTTTCCATATTTTCTGTTTAATTAGATTGGTAGAAAAATGACCCAAGAAAGAATAACTCTTTTGCAGGATTACATATGGGATGTCCAATCTGCCCAGTGTCACCTTAATGGTGTCTGAAGAGCAAAGCCTAGTATTTCTAGGTCTCTGTTGTGTGGAGGTTGCCATACATAGAGGCTACAACAAATTAGATTTAATGGTGCTATTGCCAATCTAATTTGGCCATGCTCACTTTAAGTGTTTGGTGTTATCAAACGAATAAAAGATGGAATTCAAAGTGCATTTTTCCATTTAAAATTCAGGTTTGTTACATGGCATTTGTAATGTTTTGCATTTAGAGGGAAAGATAGGATAAAATTGACTGACTTTTTAGGCTGGACATTATAAGAGTAGAAGGGTCACTTTGGGTCCAGAATCTAGTCCTTAGATTCACAGAATGAGCAACTTGTTTTTATCAGTCTACCCAGGGTAATCAGGTTCTGCAGGGTCATCATATTCTGTCTCCACGCTTAGGCATACTCATTGTTAGAATAATCATCGGCATGGGAAATAGAAATCTCTTCTGAGCTGGAGCAGTAGGATCCAAATGGGTGAGGCCGAGAAACCATGATTGTCCAGTTCCGGGGCTTCCTTTGGCATGCTGAAATGAAAGAGATTGAGCCAATTGGGAATCTGGTTATAGGAGTGAAGTTAAGGTTGAGAAGTCAGAACTGGATTTGGAGGCAAGAACTGAAGCTGGAGGAAATATCTACCCCTCCCCCAGGTTGGAATGACCCGGGGCGTGTGACTTCCCTCTCCTGATTCAGCTGTACTATATATGAGTTACAAGCTCAGGCAAAAAAATATACCAACCAAACTCACAACAGATCATAAGATCAATTTATTCATTGACAAAGGTGGTGGGGAGGGGACCGATGTACAGTGTGAAAAAGAATACTGGTTTTCTTCTCTCAATTCAGAAGGCCTTCTCCGTTGCAAAGTAGCTACAAAACTGAATTAGTAAGTAGAATTTCTTTGGTGAACGTGGAATAAGAGCAGGAGTTATATGGACTTGAGGGATATTAAGTTATCATGGCGTCATGGTTCTAGAGTTGGAAGAGAGCTCAGACACCATCTAGTCCAACCTCTTCATCTTATAGGTGAGGAAATTAGAGCCGAGGACAGTTAAGTGACTTGTCCAAGTTGGCAAGCAATGGGTGTCAGAGGGTAGACTTTGGTTTGTTTGTTTGTTTGTTTTTTTTAGGCAATTGGGTAAAGTGACTTGCCCAGAGTCACACAGCTAGTAGGTGTCAAATGTTTGGTCTGAGGCTGGATTTGAACTCAGTTCCTCCTGACTTCAGGGCCAGTGCTCTATCCACTGCACCACCTAGCTGCCCCAGAGGGTAGACTTTGAATTCAGGTCCTCTGACTCCAAGTCCAGTGCTCTTCCCACTGTACTAGATCCAGGGTTCCTTGGTATACTAAAATCCAAGAGACTGAGGCAGGTGGGAAATCAGTTGTAGTGGTGAAGAGATAGTATTAGAGAGACCAAGAGAGAATGTCTCCTCCTCTAGCCTGGTAGAGACTGGAGAATTATCTCCACTTCTCTACATAGTATATACTTTCTAGTAACAAATGACTTATGTCTATCAGATAACCCTTCACCCTTGGACAGGACTGGATAAATAGCATCACAGCGTCCCTCCTGGAATGTTAGAGCCAGAAGGGACCATGCAGATTATCCTGTCTACTAATTTCACATTCTTACCATTATAATTTTCCTTTCTCAAAGTTCTTTATCACTCACTAAAAGAGGCTTTCATAGCATTTCCTGATGACAGACAAGCTCCAATTTCCAAAATTACCCTTTCTCTTATATCGGTTACATTTTAAATGGTTGTCTTCCTTTCCAGGGAGGTACTCTGGGCCTCCAGCAGAGATCCAGGAAGCACTTCAGTTTTATCTGCCGCATGACAGGCTGTTTCTTAGGCTAATTTCCTTCCACAGATAGCTTACTCAGCTCATTCATTTTATGGGGATTTTTTTTTTTGCCTTCAGGTTCCAAGGGTTACATTTTCTAACCTTATTCCTGAATTCCAGATGTGCCTCCTTGTTTGGACTCTGAAAATACATGAGCCTGGATATGAAATCAGAAGATATGGGTTTGATTTCTGGTTCTACTACTTATAGTGTGGCTTTGGACAAATTATTTACCCTCTCAAACCTGAAGTTTCCTCATCCATAAAATGAGAGGGTTGGAGTAGAATTCCTATAAAGTCCCTATGATCTTATTGACTACAGAATGAAGGATAAAAGATCCCAGGACTTGAAATTTTCAAGGGTCATATGATTTAGCACTCTGCCTCTAGGGAGGCAACTATATAAACCACCAGAGATCTATGGTCTTGAGGTAAGAGTAGAAGATTCTTCAATATTTTCATGGCTCAATCACTTTTAAAATCAAAATATTCTTTTTGTATTACTAAATTCCTTTAATGCAAGTTAAATTCACTTATGGCTATGGACTACTAATAGTCATGTTACTCTTAATAACTCTTTGTAAACTTGAAGACACATCTTAATCCTCCCCATGCCAACTTAATTTTTCCTAACAGGTCTATTTTCCAACCCTTTTGTTATTTTGGTTGCCATTTTCTGTCATTTCTACTGTTTCTACATCCTTTGTAAAATAGGGAAACCAATGCCAGACATGATTCCAAGGTTCTGTCTTATTTGACCTAGCCTGAAGATGACTTCCCAGGTCTTTTGGGCTGCATACTAGTCAGTGATCTCAATTTAATTCTTGCCTTCTTTATCTTTTCAAAGTGGTGTGAGCATGAATGAAAGCATACCTATAAAGCACTTTAAAATCCCCTTAAGGCAAGACAATACTCAATTATTCAGAAGTTCATTGTCCATTGTTAGAACCTGGTTCCTATATTCATGTCTTCCTCTCTCCTTTATCATTTTGGGGGCCATTTTGCTACTTATTAATAGGATCATTTCAGGGTAGAAAAGGAAAATAAAGGAAATGTCCATTGTCCCCCCAATGACTTTCTTGTTTGTTAGCAACCCTGGTTAAAAATAAATTAATGACACAGAGGATAGAGCACCAGTCCTGGAGTCAGGAGGACCTGAGTTCAAATGCGGCCTCAGATATTTCCTAGCTGTGTGACTGTGGGCGAGTCACTTAACCCCAATTGCCTCACCAAAAAAAAAAAAAAATTAACGAGAAAGTGGTTGAAACAAATAACCAGAATATAGCTTTAGGATTATGTGCGTCCAGTTCCTCCTTCCATATAAGTAATTGAGAATAGTTAACTTAAGATATTGGTGCAAATGGGCATTTATAGTGGTGAAAGGTACTGGTTTTCCATTTTGCTTATCAATGGCAATTGATAATTGAAGAGAAGAGTGTTACTGTCACAGCATAAGCAACCTCTGTAGCTTCCCCTTGCCTTCCTGAACTCCTAATCCTGGTCAGCTCCAATTTTGATGCCATCATAGTCAGAGATTTCAGGAAAAAGGTACTCTAAGAACAGCAGGTGAATATGTGCTTTGTTTGCGTAATGATAATATCATTACCATGGAAGTGGTTTTGAAATGTCCACGCCTCCAGTTTTTTCACTCTTCCAAGTTTAGACAGGGAGTGTGGACTGGGCATAAACATGATATGTTATTTCTTTGTTATAAAAAAAATCAAAATCTTATACCTAGTTATCTTTTCCAGGTGGAGAGATTGGCATGGCCCCTTGTTTTGACACCATTACTTTGGTGGTTTCGGATGGAGAAGCTGGCCCTCATGACTGTTGCTACCAAGAACCTGCGTCTTTCCCATTGCCACTTCACCATTCTTTTCCAGTGTTTGATCTCAATGTGACTGTGTACCCTGTGGACAACCAACCCCCAACTGTTACAACTGGTGAAAATTCTTTTTCTATTAAAGTCATTTCATGTTAAACCATTGTCAGAAGGTTAATGTGAGAATTATTCCTACAAATAGTAAGACCTGAGTTATGATGAGACTAGAAAACCATGAAGATAGGCTCTCCTATATATGTCCCATTTTAATTTTAACTAAGTTAAGCACAGAGGCTTATAAAAATCAGTTTTGTTAAATGTTCACAAGACAAATAATTTGCTCTAACAATTTTACATACATATTTATTTGGAAGAGGGGAGGTGAATGTCTTCAATTTTTTTGCTTTAATTTCAAATGGGAAAATTTCAGTTGCCTTCTGACTAGAGAGTCGTTTATTTTACCCATAATAACCTCTATTAAAGGAAAGTAAGTAGACCAGAGAGACTATTTATCTATATTTAACCTTATTTGCTTTTTAGAAAGTCATCTCTTCATAGGCATTTTGTATACATTCTGTCTCTTGGAAAAAAATACAAGCATATGTATGAATATTATTGTAATTTGCAGCTTATCACCCAAGCAATGTTCTGGAAAGGAATCATTGTCCCTGAAGAATAATTAAGCACTAAGGCATGAAAAAAATGTCCGTTATGAGCAATTCATAATGGCTCTCAGGCAATTAGTGCTCTGACAAACGGAGGTAACAACTGATCTTGAGTACGTAAACTATGTTTAGTGGCTTATCACTAAGGCTGTTGGGCAGTTTTTTTTTTCATTTGTCACTTATGTGGTGACACAAGGGAAATCAGAGAGAGGACTTTAGAAAGAATGGAAATCTATAAGGGAGCATGTAGCATTGCTGCTGTCTTTTGGTTATTATCTGGCTTTTTTATAGAAGAAAATGCAATTTTTAAGTGAAATTAAATTCTAACATGTCCCTCATCTCCCATGTCCCCAAGACCTTCACTAGAAGGGAAGGTTTGTCAACCAATGTGATCATCTTCCCATTCCAGCAAATTTGCATGTAGAGTCTCCCATGAATTAAATTCCAATTGTTCCCTTTTGATCTCATCATTTCTGATAAAAAGTGAAATCACAACCCTGATGTTATTCATGTGCAGGTACCCGGTTTGTTGTGGATGAGGGCTCTTCAGCTGCCATTACCATTAACCATTTAATCACTACTGACCCTGACACAGCCATGGATGACTTAGAGTTTGCTTTGGTTTCTCCTCCACAATTTGGTTATGTTGAAAATATATTACCTTCACCAGGTTTTGAAAAAAGCAATATTGGCATAAGTATAGGTAAGTCATGGTCATTAGACCTCTGGCTACTTCTCTGAGCCAATAGACTTATAGAAGATTAGAACCTAAAAGAGAACATAGAAATCATATAATTCTTTGTTGGCAGAATGATGCCTAAGCTGATATGGAAATGAAAAAATGAATATTCATCATTTTGCAAACCTTAAAGTGATATATAAATTTAGTATTGTTGCTGTTGTTATTACTATTATTTTGTTATTAATATTTATTACTGTATACTATTTACTAATTGTTACTTATTTTAATTAATATTATTACTATTATTTTTAAATCAGTGTTTGAGAAAGGAAAAGTTAAAAGCACTAAACACATGTAAGAAGTTCTTGTTATAGTTGGGTGATTCCTCTTTAAATTCTTCCTTGGTGCTATATCGTGATATGGAGTGATTCTGAGTTTGTAAAGGCTATGCAGTCTGGGCATGAGCTCACCTAGATTCTACCAAAATAGAAAGGCTTAGCACATGGACATATGGATGGATAACATCAAGCCATCTACACGTGATAGGGGAGTTGCAGAGAGGGGAGTAGCAGACTGTGCAAGGGGAAAGCTGACAGAATTACAGATTCTTCAAGTATCAAAGTAGCATAGTCAAGGCTATTAGAATCTTATTTATAGTTGAGTTTCTCCTTATTTTCATGTGGATATGAGCCTCTTTTGAGGTAATTTGATATTTCATTCATGGAAGAAATTAGGATAGGTTATAATGAGAGCTTTTTTTTTTTCTTTTAGCATTCATAGGACCAAAGAGTATTGTAGTTTTGGCATTTACTTAAGCCTTCAAGGATTGGTCAATTGATTGGTGTGGGTACTCCATTCACTGATAGAGATTTCAGCCCCTCTCTTCCTAAAGAGTCTTTCTTCCTTAGTAAACAATTAGTTACAAATTGTTCTGAATAAAAAGAAAAGTCATCGCCCAATGGTCACCGTAGTCCTAGGGTTAGTTTAAGGATGAAAACTTAGAATTAGTCTCTTGGGTTACAAAAAAAAAAACCTAACCTTCAAGAGGAAACATTTTTGGAATGTTTCTGAGTCTCTGAGTCTCTGACCTAACTTCTGAGACATGTTTACTACAGAGGTGAGAAATATTGTGTCTGAAATTAATGATCCTGACATTTACAAAAGTTCACCAGGTGTCTGATGAACACCTTAGTGGGTTTTGCTTTCTGCCACTCAAACATAATGTCTAAGTAACAAGCAATCAACTAGCAAGCATTTATTAATTGCTTGTGATGTGCCAGATACTATACTAGGTGCCAGGTATATAACAGACAAAAATGAAATTATTCCTGCCTTCAAGGAGATTACATTCCACTGGGGGAGATACTGTATATGTATAGAAGTTTGTATGAAGTAAATACGGTGTAATTAGGGAGCCATACTAATACCTGGGGGAATCAGGAAAGGCTTGTTGTAGAAAGTAGCACTTGAGCAGAATTTTGAAGGATAAAAAGGGAGTCTTAGAGGCAGAGATTGGGAGGGAGAATATTCCAAGCATAGAGGACAGTCAGTATGAAGGCACATGGACGGGAGATGGAGTGTTGTATGAACAAAAGTCATTTAAATATTCAGTGAAGACAGCTCTCATTTCTGCCCCCCCTCCATCTCCTCCATGTCCATTTTCTTCATGTTGTTGTATATCATGAACTCAAAGACTTTTACCATTCTGGTTGCCCTCCTCTGGACACTCTTCAGCTTACCAATGTTATGCTTATATAGTGGTGGCCAGAAACGATAAGGACAAAGTCTGAGAAGGACAAAGTATTAACCTGGGTTAAGATTTCAGGGGTTGGGGGGTCTGTGTACTTGGATGGAGAGAAAAATGACATCTTTATTTTCACTGCTAACTCATTAAATATAGCATTTTTTCAATTGCTTGAAAACATTATTCTGCAAAAGGGTCAGGGGATTTCCCCAGACTACCAAAGGAGTTCACAGCACAAAAAACAAAAATAAAACATAAAAATCCTTGTCCTAAAGGGAATAGAGAACCATTGCAGTTTTTTGAGTAGAGTAGTGATACAGTGAGATCCACTTTAGAAAAACCAATTTGGAAGCTGCATGGAACATGAATTGGAGTTTGGAGAGATTTGAGGCAGGGGAATCAATTATTGCAGTAGTCCAAGTGAGAGGTTTAGAGGTAAGTAAATGACTCAGTGGATGGAGTGCTGGGCCTGGAATCAGGAAAGCCTAAGTTCAAATATGGCTGCAGACACTTATTAGCTATGTGACCCTGGGTAAGTCACTTAACCTTTGTTTGCCTCTGGAGAAGGAAATGGCAAACTGCTCTACTATCTCTGCCAAGAAAATCCCATGGACAGTATTGGCGTGCTGTAGTCTATAGGGTCATGAAGAGTAGGATATAACATGACAACAAGTGAAAGGTAATTAGGGCCTGAACTAGGGTAGTGGGTAGTGAGAAAGGAACAGATGTGAGAGAGAAGGTAGAAGTAGAAATGACAAGATTTAGCGACGGATTGAATATGTGGAGTGAGTGAGAATGAGGAGTCAAGCACAATGAGCCTCCATGATTAGAAGGATTGTGGTGCCTTTGACAGAAAAGGTAAAGTTTGAAAGAGGGGTAGGTTTTGTGGGGAAAGGCAATAAATTGTGGTTTAGATGTATTGAGGTGGAAATCCTTACAAAATATCTAGTTTGAAATGTGTAATGGGCATTTGGAGATGCATCATTGGAGCTCAGGAGAGAGACTAGGAATGGATATATAGAAGATATAAAGATCTGAAGGATATTTAGATATGAGAGAGACAGTAAAATGGATTTGATTTGGAGAAATCTATTGGAGAATATGGGAAGAGATGGGATTAAGTATATGTGTAGAGGCACCGACCTTGAAAAGAAGAAGAAGAATCTCTTCATCAGATTGAGGTAATGGAGGAGACAATATGAAGGGGTTTTGAGATATAAAGAAGGTGATAAAAATATGCTCTTGGAGAATGGTCTCTTTTTTTTTTTAGTAAAACATGAAGCAAAGTGCTCAGCTGAGTAAGGGGAGTTGTGAGAGAGTCTTGAAAGAAGAAAAGGTTTGGAACAAAGTATGTAGGGAATAGGATAAAAATAAACTAGGGAGGAACAAAAGAATGTCACTGTCAAATTGAGAGCCCAGTTGATATCAGATAACATCAATTTGTAGTGGGCTTGGTTGGCTTAGTTGCATAATTTACTGCAGCTCTATTCAGCAGCAAATGAGTAAGAGTAAGATATGGATGATGGAAGTGAATCAGGGTTTGAGTTTGATAAGGTATGTGAGTCAATAGGACAAGGGAGCCAGGGATTCCAGAGTAGATAAGAAGGTGGTATTGAACTGGTTAATTTATAGGGTCAAGATTGGGAAGATAGGAATATGAAGTCAGAGCAAGGGTGATAGCCTGAGAGAGCACTAAGGAGTAGAGGAATTGAAAGGTATGGTGATGACAAAGAAGAGATTTCTAAGTGGTAAGGTACTGGGAGGGATGAAATGATAGATGATTGGGAAAGTAGAATGCTTTATGGATGATGGTGAGATCCGTCCCTAAGTATGGCTGAGGTGGAGTTGGAATTGTAAATCAATAGATTGGAGGAGATTGAGGAAGTATCAACATAGATGATAATGGGTCTTATATTAGGGCAGAATTGGGGTGGAAAAGAAGTCTGTGATCCAGGTATGAAATTCCTTGAGAAAGAAAGTCAAATAACCTTAGGATTTGTAGCTAAATTAGGAGATAAATATGGATAGAGTGAACCTCAGAGGAGGTGAGGTTGTTGAGTGATGGTGGCAAAGAGATAGATAGTCTTCTGGAAGTACTAGTGGGGAGCAAGGAAAAACTAACTTCCTCTTAAGAGCTGATGTGTTGGTGCAATGGTCAGGGGCAATGATTACACTACGAGAGAAGGTAAAGTCAGTGTGGGCAGCTAGATGGTGCTCTGGATAGAGTGCCAGATGTGGAGTCAGGAAGACACTTTCCTGAATTCAGATCTACCTTGAGACACTCACCAGCTGAGTGACCCAGGGCAAGTCACTTACTCCTGTTTGCGTCAGTTTCCTTATCTGTAAAATGGGCTGGAAAAAGGAGGTGGCAAAGCACTCCAGTATCTTTGCCAAGATACTGGGGTCATGAAGAGTCAGACATGGCTGAAATGACTGAACTACAACAACAAAAAAGTCAGTGTAGGAGGGAACGGCAATGATGCAATGTCATGGAGAGCTGGGTGCCAGAAGATGGAAGGAACAGGAGAGCAAGGTGTCTAAAATGAAGGAAAGTTTGTTAATTATGGAGTGCAAAGTCCAGAGGGCACAATGAAAGGGACAGGCAGAACTTAATTGACCTTAGTCAATTTGCCCATTAGGCCAAGCTAGTTGTTTGGCATTATGTAGTTAAAATACTCAGCGAACTACTAAACATTTTACTTCTTGACCAACTGCTTTGACCTTGTGCAATGCCACCGTATGAATGAAATAAGAAATGCTTATTTAAAGAGGATGATTTGAAGCAAATAGAAAGGCTCTCTGCCATTTATCTGAGGCACATAGATGCCTTCCCATTTGTTTTGCTGTCCAACAGTCTATTTTGCTAAGCACTGAGTACTACAGGTTTTTGGTTTGGTTTGGTTTTAATGTAATTCTTATGTTGTCTGCCATTTCTTTGTGTGCGCTCCAGCTTCATTTCAGTGGAAAGACATGAAGGCTTTGCACATAAACTATGTGCAGTCCAGGCATCTGAGGATAGAGCCAACTGCAGATCAATTTATGATTTACGTCACAGATGGAAAACAGCATTCTGTGGAAATCCCTTTTTCCATTCTCATTAACCCCACCAATGATGAAGTTCCTGACTTTGTGGCCCAGAATATCACTGTAAGAAAGAAAGCAACATTTTGTGTAGCTGTCTCTGAGGTGCTAACATGCATTTTTGCTTGCTTTGCTTGGTCTTTTGAAATCCCTTCTTGCCTTCACTTATTTACTTGGACTTTACATGGGCTTGTATCTGTGTAACACTCCAGGGTTGCAGGAAAAAAATAATTCTATGGCATGCAATGGAATCTTTTGAGAACTCTGCCTAATCGAATTGTTGAAGTAAAATGTACTTCAATGGATTCTGCTTCATAGAGATGTTCTTGGGAGCAAGATTAATTTTCATACCCAAGGTTTGTTTTCTGATATATTCTGGTTTAGGTTTCTGAGGGTCAGATGAAAGAATTGGATCCTTCAGTCATCAAAGCAACTGACTTTGACGTACCAAAAGATCATTTGATGTTCACTATTACCCATAAACCACAACATGGCCTTCTCATCAATGGGATACATAGAAATGACATCCCTCATTACAAGCACTTAATCAGTATCCACAAGAACCATGAGCTTCCTGTGCATGATTTTTCAATGGAGCTTCTCAAAACTGGTATGTCTTCTCCTTATGCTATGTTTGGCTACTTTAATAATTAAAACCAGAAAATATAATAATGGCTATCATAAAGATGAAATTAAAGATGAATTTTTTACTTCAAAGCTATAACCAGAAGAGTCTAGTGTAACCCAAGCCCAAAGCCTATGGGACTCTTTCCTTATTGGTGGACATCAAAATCCTGCACCAATGGGCTTTAGGACTAGGGTTACACTAGCAAATACTGTAATTACATTAATCATTCATTGGAAGAGTTTCTTAGTTTAGCATAAACCTTTTCTGACTCCTGGAGTCTGTCAGGGAATGTTTTCTTCTTACCAAAGTATACTCAGTAAACTTGTCAAATTTCTTCTGAGTTCTGGACTAATCCATAACAGGAAGCTAAAAATAGAGATGACAGGTCATTGGGAGATTTGGGAGAATATGAAATTTCTTCTTTTGTTTGAAAATGAGACAATACTTTCATAGTATTTCATAATATTAAAGATTTTATTTAGGTATCTTGGACATTTTAGTGCTTGAGACTTTTAAGTTAATTTTAAAATATTTTTCTGCAATGAAAAATCTACAAATCTAAATCAAATATAGAAGCATTATTCTTTATGATCATGATGTGCTCATTAAGTCAGATGACATAGCAGGATATCAGCCCTGGATCATTTTTTAAAAAAGTTATCCTTTTCCTTACTACATCTTCCCATGTCAAGCTTACTATTTCTCATCTCTTCTTAATGCTTGAGAAAACCTTCAAGAAAAGTTGTATTTATTTGAATAATAATTTTATTCAAGGAGAGTTGTCACTAATATGTGGAGATCCTTAATGACTGTCCAGCATACTTCTTTTGGTTTGAGGCAATGGTTCCTCCCTCCCCTAGTTTCTTTTTATTCTTTTTTAATTTTTTGGTGGGGATAGGCAATGGGGTTAAGTGACTTGCCCAGGGTCACAAGCTAGTAAGTGTTTTGTGTCTGAGGCCAGATTTGAACTCAGGTCCTCCTAACTCCAAGGCCAGAGCTCTATCCCCTGTGCCACCTAGCTGCCCCCACCCAGTTTCTTTTTCAAAAAGCACAGATGAAAAACCACTATCCATATTTTCATTGATAAGTTAATTAACTTTCTTCTCAGCTTTTTCCATAAGATCATCTCTTCTTTGATCCTTTCATTCCTTCACAAAATTCTTTTTCCAGTTCTTACAAAGTCCTGGAATCTAGTATCTCATTGAAATCTGTAACAGTCCATACTGAATCAGAGAATATATGTTTCATATGGTGTTTTCCTTTTCAACTTTAAGACTCACAAAGTGAAAGGTGATAGTCTCAGTCCTCCCCCTCAAGAAAACCATACTTTTGATTGACAAAACAAGTTTTGTTTCACTTAAATCCCACTGAACAAAGCTGGACCTGTGGAAAGTGAATTATCTTGAGTTCTTTGAATGGACAGACATCAGGAGTGTATCTTGGAATCACTGTTGGTGCTGATGGATTAATGAGCTGCTGCTGATGTGTAGGCCTGTTCTCCAGAGGAGACTTAGCTACTGGCAACTTGGATTGGGGTGGTTGAGGCAAAGAGATGTGGTGGTTTAAACGGAGGCAGATTTACTTTTCTCATTTTTCTCTTTTCCAGGAATGAAATTGATGTACATACATGATGACTCTGAGAGCCTTGCTGATGACTTTACAATCCAGTTGTCAGATGGGAAACATAAAATCCTGAGAACTATTTCAATAAAGATCCTGCCAGTCAATGATGAGAAACCAGTGCTGACAAAGTAAGCCTTAGGCTCTTTATATGAAAGAAATCATTACCTTTCCATATCATCTTATATGATACAAGTTACCTTTGTAATATTCAGTGCAAATTGATGACCATTCATTCAACAAACATTTATTATGTACCTACTACATGAGTAAATTGCAAAAAATATGTTTCATTTTGTGTCTTTTATTTCATGGTCATTGTGGAAGACTTCTGGTTCCCATAGCAAGTTAGCAAGACTGGCTGTGCCAATCAAAATGGTTTGAGATGGATGTGATGTGTTGAACAAAAATATCTTGGTTTAGATCAATGAGAATAAGTCTAACCATGAAAAGTGCTTCAGTTCTTAAGCTTATTCCTATAGAATGCATGCTGGCTTAAAAAAAATGAAACAAGTCATCTCTGAATTTAGGTCACATCCAGTCATTGAAACCATGGCGGGGGGGGGGGGGGGTCTCCCCTGGCAAAGCAATTCTGGTCTCAGTGCACCCTCTGCTGGCCCATCTACACACAGGCATTGACTACAGCCTTTGGTCTGACCACTTGGGAAGAAGAGAGGAATGAAAAGAGTGCTTGCCAAAAAAATGTCCTTTCCATGTCCTGACAAACCTCTTCCTCTTGCATTGAGGTGGCATTACCAGCAGGAACCTTGACAATCACTAAGAAAAGATAAGAAAATGAGTTTCTGTGGTCCTCCAATCTGTGTGAAAATACAAAGGAGTTTGAGGTTTGAGAAGATGCTTCCATTCTTATTATCTCATCACTTTTCAAAAATCCTTCAGAATTACACAGCAACATGTTGTCTCTCTACCTCATAATTTCTCTTTGTCTTCTCTCATCCTCTCCCTTCCTTTCTTCCTCAATGGAAAAAGCATCCCTCTGTCTGTATCCTCATGCCCTCACCCATGTCCTTGATCTTATTTTATCTCCTCTCATCTCTTCCAGGCTTTTGCTTGATTATTCTTTCTCTTACTTGCATTTCAAGCTTTCTCTTTGTCTCTTTATCTTTCTCTGTCTCTCTGTTTCTGTCTCTCTCTCTCCCCTACCCCATTGTCTCCTTCATTTTTACACATAGAGATACAAAAGTCTTCCTTATCTTAAAAAAATTCTTTTCCTTGACCCTATGTTTTGTTTGAATAATAACAACATATATCAATGGAGTGTGCTTAAAGGTTTTCAGCTCTCATTTTCATAAGTCATCTACGTTCACTGCTTCCTCTTCCTTATCTACTATATGTAAGAGTCTCAAACTACTATCCCAAAAGTTACCAATGAAATTCAGATCCAATAACTTTTTTCTTAAGTTTTTGTTTTCTTTAGACTTTCCATAGTCTTTGATGCTGTTGACTATCCACTTCTTCTCCTTTGGTTTTCATGGCCAGTTTTCCCCTCCGACCTCTCTGTTTCTCCATGGTCTTCATCCTTGCCTTTCTTTCTCCCCCTAACTGAAGGTATACACAAGGTTTCTCTTTGAGCCCTCCCATCCCTGTCTTTATTGTCCTTCTTAACAAGCTCATCCTTCCCCATAACATCTGTACCTCTATCTCTAATCTCTCTCTGAAATGCCTCAGGTCAATGTAAACATCTTTGTTATCCCTCCCAGTTTTGTCTATATATTTAAAATGTATACCATTTATACCCGTCATTAATAAAAATGTCAAATACCAAAGGACTAAGGAAGATCTTTGGGGACATTCCCCTCTCTGCAACCCTCCAAATTAACATCAGTCTTTTAATGACTACTTTTTTGTTTCTGATTATTAGATTAGTTCTGACTCCATCTAGATGATGTGCTATATGATTTAGCCACCATCTCACCATCTTATCAGTAAAGATAGCATTATCTGATGAAATATGGGTATATTTTGTCTTCAGCATTTTGTTGATCCAACAGGCTAGTTAGTCTGTGAAGAAAGGAAATGAAATTAGTCTGGTATGGCCTATTCTGGATGAAGTCCCTTGGCTTCTGTCCCATTCACTCTGATTCTTCAAATATTTGGACTCATCAAGGGTAGCTTGGTAATCTTTTACCATCTCCTCAAGGATCTTGGGTTTGAATTCCCTGTTCACCATTGTTGGTTTGCCTTTCCCAGTCTAAAGGTTATTCTTTTTAGTAGAGAAAACAGATGAATTATTGTAGTTGAGAAACACCTTCTTTTCACTGCTACCTATTAACTTCTTATCCATCTCAAGCAGGTGTACTGTACCTTGATTGATCTTTTTGGTGTTAGCATAGTACAAAAGTCATTTTGTTATATTTAGCATTTGTGACCAGTCTCACCTCCCACAGGGCTTTTGTTTTCCTATTGTCCTTCTTATAGGACCTTGCTACTTTTCTGCATTTATCCTCATTTACTAACTGACTATACCATTTCTTGAGCACGTCCTTTAATATGTGAAGTCTTTGGTGATGAATTCTCTATCCTGCCACATTAGTTTTTGTTATATTCAAATTCCCCTGGTTGAACATTGTGGATGAAATGAAGAATGTAATTGTCTGGAGATATTATCTTCTGTTCTAAATGGATCCTAATGGTGAACAGAATTTGTGAGGTAGAGACTGGATCTAACAAGTTCTCATTGGCTTAGTTATTTGGAATCACCATAATAGTGTTAAGAGCCATACAATCCATAAACCTTGAGATATCTATCTATCTATCTATCCATCTACATATATATATATATATATATAATCATAGAATTTTAGAGAATTTTGTCGTGTATTTGAAAGGAAGCTGTGCATAGTAGATTTGCAATTTCATGTGCAAGCATCATTTTATTATGTTGTTATGGAAATGCTTTTTTTATTCTATAAATTAAAAATAAAAGAAGAATTTTGGATCTGGAAAGGCCCTTAGAGGTCATATAATTAATATAATTCCTTAAATTCTTCTTTTCTAACTCAACATTTTTATAGCTTCAGATATCATTGAATATCATTCCTCCATTTGTGGAATAATCTGTGATAAGGTGATAGTGCAACTACTATGGGAGCTATATTCTAAAGATATTCTATCTTTAAAGAAATGTGGGTATGTTTCTTCTCACAGGAAGGCCGAAATAGAAATGAATATGGGTGAAACTCGTATTATTTCTAGTGCTGTTCTATCAGCTACAGATAAAGATACACCCAGAGAGAAAATTTACTATTTATTTGAAAGACTCCCAGAAAATGGGCAGCTTCAGCTCAAGGTGAGTGGCCTTTTTATCTTAAAAAAATACAGGGGGCAGTTAGGTGGCATAGTGGATAGAGCACTTGCCCTGGAGTCAGGAGGACCTGAGTTCAAATCTGGTCTCAGACACTTGACACTTACTAGCTATGTGACCTTGGGCAAGTCACTTAACCCCATTGCCTAGCCATCCCACCCAAAATACAAAAAGCAAATAACATTTGTCTTCCTTAAACTTAGTAGGTCATGTGTTATAATGAGAGATAGCATGTTATAGTGGATGGAATGCCAGCCTTAGAGTCAGGAAGAACTGCGTTCAAGTCTTACCTCTGATATATATTAGTTATGTGACTATGGACAAGTTATTAACTTCTCAGTGCTCCAGGCTATTTAAGACTATAAGGTGTAGATGAATGACTTGTCACGGAGTTTTTCCATACCAGGAGGTGCCTACATGTATTAGTGAATTGACCTCTTTTTGTTGTTAAATTGCTTTTATATATTTGGAGAACTTTTAGGGAAAAATCATACACGAATCACACAGTGGGAGGTTGTGTGAGTCAGGTGATACAGGACTGAGAGTCAAAAGACTCAGGTTCTTTCTCAGGCTTTACCAACAATTTACTTTTTGAGCTTATAACACTTCCATTGGTTCATTTCAGAAAATGGAATGGCGGGACTTCTCACTGCCTAGACTGTGTCTGTCAGCATGACACCTAGCAACTGACCAACTCTCATAACTGGTCCATTCAGGGCAAAAATCCATCATACTGATTAGTTGAATGGTAGAAGCAAAAAGTCCCAACAACTTGCAATCCAAAAATGTTTGCTTGCTTTTTTTTAACCTTTATATTGTGACAGATGCATTCCTGGAATATAGAGAGATTCTATTTTAAGTGAAGTTAATTGATATTATTGGGTGGTAGGCACCAAATGGAATAAAAATAAAGATAAGACACTGATTTGAAATGAGGTCCAACAATGCTCTTATTTTGTTTGCAAGGATAACAAAGCAGAAATCTGGTAAAAAAAAAAAACTCACAAATTTAGTTTTCTTAGGAAATGGAGGTTCTGACTCTATGGAAATCTTGAGATGCCAAAGTCCCTACTATGACCTAAATGTTCCCCACCTAGCTCCTTTTGAGATCCTCAAGTCTTCTTTCCTAAGGATCTGGGTAGACCTCTCTACCCTCCCAAGTTTCTTGTGCGAGTCATTCTGAAACATTATATGCCAGACCCTCTATAATGCTTCTGGTTCTTTACTTTCTTCTCCCCATGTCTCTACTGCCTTACCTTAACTCTGACCCCTTATTTTCTGCTTATTTCTAGGTCCCCACATGACACTGAGGAACTACATGTTACATGGCCAGGGTAGGATCAAATATCAAATAAGAGGCAGCTAGGTGGTGCAGTGGATATAATGCATCTAGAATTAGGAAGATTTGAGTTCAAATCCAGTCTCAGATGCTTACTAGCTGCATGACCCTAGGCAAATTGCTTAACCTTTGTGCCTCATTTTCCTCATCTATAAAATGAGGTTAAAATAGTGCCTACTTGCCAGGGTTATTGTGAGGACCAGATGAGATAATAATTTCAATGCACTTTACAGACTTCAAATTACTATGTAATTGCTAGTTATTACTTTATGCAAAATTCCACTGTACTTGCTTGCTTTCTAAGAGGAAATTCAACATAGGATTTGCAAAAAACAGACACAGACACACACACACACACACAGATACAGACACACACACACACACACACACACCCAAAACATTTTTTTTCAGGTGGCAAATCCAAAAGTCTAAAGGGAAATAAGTATCTTGGAGGGGAAGGGAAATACATTTGGAAGAGAGATCATCCTGTGAGGAAAGCAACCAGACTGATCCAATGAATGGATAAGACATGCTAGTCTGTAAGTTTATCATGGACATAAATACCAAGAAAGAAGTGTAAATCTAAAAGGAATAGAATGAGGTGGATGGGGATAGAGCATGAAGAATGGCAATAAATTAGAGGAAAAACTCTTCTTTGCCAGGAACTGCTGGCCTATGGAATTCCGCATCAAGGGAAATGGGAATATGCAAGAGGAGATCAGTCATTGTTTCAGATATTTAAACCAAGTAGAACAAATTTAATTCAGTATTAATTCAATATTTTTTCCAAACACAATAATTTATCAAAAGAGCCAAAATTTTCTCTACTATTCATAGGCCCTGCTCAGAATAGTGCATGCAGCACTTTTCGGATGGTAGAGGAGCTAGGGTTGGGGCCAAACCACTCTGTCCTCTGAGTGGGAGGTATGTGACGGGCAATAGTTGCCACATCTGGTGGTATTTAGAAGTCTTGGGTCCAAGCCCTGATCATCCGCTCCCTACGGCCGGAGCCCAAGATATCCAGCCCTACCACCATTGAAAATCAGAGATTTAAAAATCTACCATCTTCCCTAATAATAAAAATAATAGCTAACATTTATATAGCATTTACTATGTTCCAGGAACTGTGCTAAGCACTTTACAATCATTATCTCATTTGATGCTCACAACAGTCCCGGAAGGTAGATGCTATTATTATCCCCATTTTATGGATGAGTAAATTGAAGCAGATAAAGGGTGATTGACTTGGGTCACATAGCTAGTAAGTGTCTGAGGGTGGATTTGAACTTGGGTCTTTCTGACTCAAGGCCCAGTGCTCTATTCTCTGTGTCACCTAGCTGCCTCATGAGAGTTTAGAATATCTCTGTGCGCATGCCATTTTTTTTTTTGTAATAAATATATAGTCAGGTTTTTGCTACTCCATCAGAATATCAACTCTCCAAGACAATAACCTAATTTCCTTTGCATCTCTGCATATTTCCTAGACCTGTGACTCACGCTACACAGAGTGGGTGTTTGCCCAGAAAGCTAGAACATTCTGGAAGAATTTAAATGTTAGACTTACAGATTAGATCATTTAATGATTATTAATGTCTGGAGCCATGGTGATCTCAAATGTTTTCTGTACTAGTAATTCTGGGAAAGATGTGGGGGGTGGGGGTGGGAAGAGGGGGATGAGATATCCAGAAATTTTCTTTTTCCTTCTAGCTATAAATAATTAAGCCAGTCATCAAATTCAGGATATTTTGAATAGATCTAATAAAAAATAATAATGTAGAACGATCCAAACTTAAGAAATATATATATATATGTATATATGTATTACACACATGATTTGTATTTGCAATTTCATCAGTGTTTCATGATTAAATTCTCTCTTCTACTACAGATAGTAACTGACCTATGTCTGGTCTGCACTCAACTGTGCAGATTGGAGCACTCAATGCTTCAGTGCCTTACTCAAGATCACTCAGTCAATATGTGTTGGAGGCAAGACTTAGGGTCTTGTCTCTTAGAGTGGTTTCTGTTCACCAAGCCACACTACCTCTCATATATGCTGCTATGTATGTGAATATGTGTGTCTGTATATGTGTGTAGTTATTTCTAGACATACACAGAAATGCACATATATTGCCAGTTCCACCTCTGATGTCCAGTCTTGGCTAAGGGGTAGGGCTATCCTGTGTTTTCAAAGGTTGTGCCAACAGAATACAAATTCCATCAGTTTCTAGCAAACTGGAAAGCACAAGCCTGGAAACAGTTTTGTCATCTAAACACCAGCCTATCTAAATTCTCAGAGGCTCATCATCAGAAACTTGGCCACCAGATGTTGAATTTTTTTTTTTTGGCCAGAAGCAACTCATAAAAACAGTTTATTTAAGGTGCTTACAGAATTACAGAGTTACTCTCTGCATTAGTAAAGGCACAAATGAAATTGCCTCCTGAAAGTATCAATATACAACAGCAATTAAAAGTTAAATTGCCCAACTCATTAATTAGCATAATTAATTGGTTATGTTTTGGAAGTTATGTAGAGCTGTGAGTTCATCAGTATAGGGCATGCCTGGTGTGAAAATTCTAGCCACTAGTACAGATTGACAAGTCACATACAACTTAACAGCCTTAGTTCCCTGGGTACAAGAAGTGCTTTGCCCAGTGGTCACACAGCTGTATTTGTCAGGGTGGGACTTGATTCCAGATTTTTCTTTCTCTAAGATCTATCCTCTATTTACTGTGCCATGTTGCTTCACTAATTATGATTACTTGTTTTAAACCAATTTGAAAACACTAATATTATTATTCAAATTCACAGATATAAAATTTGGAAATAACCTGGTTACAAATCTTTTCTGGGGCTGATTCAGTGTTCTTCAAACTAGTTTTATTGTGATGGCTGTTTCCCTCCACTCCAATCTAAAGTTAATTTTGAGAAGTTTCTTTATAAGTACTGAAATCAATCAATTAATCAACATTTATTAATGTGTGCCAGGCACTGAGTTAAGTGCTGTGGATACAAAAAGAAGTAAAAGATAATTGTTGCCCTCAGGGAAATCACAACCTAATGGTGGAGACAACATGCAAACAAGTATATGCAGAGAAGTTACATACAGGATAGATAGGAAATAATTTAGAGAGGGAAGGCACTAGAATTAAGAGGGGTTGGGAAAGGCTTCATGAGGAAGATGGGATTTTATTTGAGACTTAAAGGAAGTCGGAGAAGCTGGTAGGCCAGGATGAGGAGGGAAAACATTCCAGGCATGGGAGACAGCCAGAGAAAATGCCTGGAGTCAAGAAAATGAATGTCTTGTTTGAGTATCACCAAGGAGGCCACTGTCTGTAACTGGATCAAAGAGTACATAGTGGGGAGGAAAGGATAAGAAGACTGGAAAGGTGGGAGGGGGCTAGGTTTGATGAGAAAGTGAAGTAGTCTTTGAGATTCTCCTATTTAAGTTGAAAATGTCTTTTGAGTAAGGGAAAAATCAACAGACAACTGAAAGAAAAACACTCCGCCATTCTGGAACAGCTATCTGATTTCTATGCCTTTCAGATAGGAAGGAATTGGGTATCTCTTCAACCCGGCATGAAATGCACTCAGGAGGAAGTGGATCTGAATTTTGTAAGATACATCCATACCGGTGCCGTGGGTTCCCAGAACCAAGATAGCTTCACATTTCACCTCTGGGATGGAGACAATAGGTCACCCACACTGGACTGTCACATCAGCATCAAGGACATTGAAAAGGGTAAAAATAAATAATCAACTTTTCATTACTGGGAAATAGCATGATTGGTAGTCACTCTAGCCTGATCCTTATCTTCCTTTTGTCCCTATAATGTGGATATTCCTCTAGTTTGTATTTTAGTCCTTCTCTCTCTACATGTCCTCTTGCTCAGTCAATCCACTCCCTTCCTTTCAAATATCACCATTTACAAATGGCTCCCAAGTCTATTTCTTCACATCTAACTCTACCCAGAGCTCCAGTCCCATATTTTCAGCTGCTTTCTAGGTGTCTCCACATATATGCACCACCAAACACCTCAAACTTATTATGTCTCAAATTGAAATTATCTCCCCCCTCAACTCCCTTTCCCTAACTTCTCTATTTCTGCTCATGCCACCACTTTCATCATCCCGGTCATTCAGACTCATAACTGTGGAGACTTGGCTCTTTCTTCTTCCTCACTCACTTCCCATATTCAAGTAATTATCTTTGTAACACCTTTCAACATATATCCCCTCTTCTCTACTTTGACTTCAACTATACTAGCTTGGGCCCGAATCCCTCCTCATTTAGATTATTATGTTAGCTTCTTAATTGGTCTTCCTGCTTTCAATTTCTTCCCCTCTTCAATCAGTCCTGCATACCATTATCAAGCAGCTTTCCTAATACAACACTTCTGTTACTCCTCTATTGAAAACCCTTGAGTGACTTCCCCATACCTAAAGAATAAATAATAAATTCCTTATCTGAGATTCAAGGTCCTCAACAACCTAATTCCAACCTATCTTTCGTGCCTTCCTTCAGACTACTCTTCACATGTTCTTATTTTCTTGCCAAACTATTTTCCATTTTCCATTATCATCCTGTCCTCTCCTATCTCCATGTTTTGGTTATTAGGTCCCCTTTGTTTGCATTCCCTGTGTTTTGCCTAGGGTTAGCCCAAATGATGAACGTGTGTGTTATTCTTCAGAAAGAAAAAAAAGAGAGAAATAAAACCTGTACAATTAATACCTTAGCCATAAAAGAGCATTCAATCAATCAGTAAATACTTATTAAGTACCTTCTATGTGCCAGGCACTGTGCTAAGTACATTGAATTTCAGAGCTGAAAATGACCTTATCAATCATCTAGTCCTCATTTTACAATAAGGGAAACTAAGGCTGAAAGAGGAGAAGTATATTTATAAGGTTACACAGTGGTAAAGCTGGGACTCAAATCCAACTGTCCAAAAGTCCAGTTCAGTTTTTACCCTCCCCTTGCCATATATCTGGAGGTTATTGGCCTCTCAGGTACACACAACACTGTTGTCTCCTCTATCCTGGTTATCTTTTGTCTCTGAGTTTTTATGATACTACTATCTCATGACTCTCTTACTGCCTGTAGAGCCACTCACTTTCAATTTTCTTAGCTGGCTTATGATCAATATCACACCCTCTAACTGTGATTGTATGGCAAGGCTCCATCCTGGTCCTTCTTATCATCTGTATCAAGTGACTGTAGAACTATATATCCAGTCCTAGTTTTTCTCCCGAGCTATAGTATTGCATCATCAATTGTATTTTGGACATTTCAAAATGGATGTCCTAAGACATGTCTCACTCATTATATACAAAATAGAACTTGTCAAATTCACTCCTCTCCTAAACTTCACTATTTTTATAAAATATACCACCATTCTCCCAGTCTTCCAAGTTCATAACAATGGAATTACCTTCACCTCCTCATTTTTCCTCACCCCACATATCCAATCATTTGCCAAATCTTGCCATTTCTTCCTTTTCCAACATCTCTCACATCTGGTCTCCTTCTCTATTCACATGGCCATCACCTAATTCAGGATTTCATTATTTCTCATCCAGTGTTTTGTAATACCCTCTTAATTGATCATGCCTAGGATCTTTCCTCAATCTAATCTATCCTTCACATAGCCGCCAAAATGATTTTCCTTAAACATAAAACTGAACCATGTCACTCCTGTACTCATTAAACTGTAGTTGATCCATACTTCCTATAACTTCTTTTTTGGCTTTTACAGTGTCTCACCTTGGCACACTACTATCTTTCTAGCTTCAGGATGCATTACTTCCTGCCCCACAGTCTGCTCCACACACATGGCATTCCACCTCTCATCTACATGCCTTGTGCTCATCATTCCATATGTCTTCCTTCCCCACCTCCAGGTCATAGAATTTGTCACTTTCTTCAGGAAGCAACTCAAATACCACCTTCAATGCATAGAGACTTCCTGAGGCCCCAGCTACTGATGTTCTTCTTCTCTAACTACCTTTCATTTAACTACCTCATGTTTCTTTTCTGTTTACTTTCTATACTTTTATTCTGTTTGTAATTTCATTCTGTATTACGTATTTTGAATATACTGTCTTCCCTTCCCTTTCCTACCCTCCACCCATGCAATGGATTGTAACTCCTTGGGAATAGGGATTTTTTTTCTTTTTTAAAAAATATTTGTATCTTCAGCACTTGGCACTTAGTAGTAACTTAATAAATAATTATTTATTGACATAACTGACAACCCCAACTTTCCAGAATGCAAACTAAGACCAGGGAAGGGAGCAGACAGGCTTGCACAAACAAAAAGGATATCACATAATGTTTACAATTCAAAGAAGCACGTTCACTAAACTCAAAAAGGAGCTTATCAGCTTTATTCATATTTTGTAAACAATTCAAATAAGCTTCTTGAGGTCAGGGACTGTTTCATTTTTGTCTTTGGATGCTTAGTATCTGTTGTACAATCCATTATAGATTATAAGCTGCGAACTAAGAGAAAGAAAAGAGGCTGCTAGAAACAGGGAGTGGCAACTGAGAGCTTAATCATGAAGAAAACAGAAAAGCAGCCACAAGAGTTCAATAATAGACAGGAATCTTGGGATCACACAGTCCCAACATATCTCAGCAGATCCTGAGATATCCTACCATCTGTAATACTTGGTGACGCAATGATGAGCTTAGTCATCAAAAAAAAAAAGCATCTGCCATATTCAGTTTCCAAAGGCAGGCATGTTTGTGATCTATTTTAGAATTTTTTTTATTAAAATAGCTTAAAATTTTGATGGAATAAGATTCCATTATCTGGAAAATGCATTTGGTTAGAACAGCTTACTCCCTGGCAGTGCCAGATAAATGGCTCATTACCGTTAAGTCCATTAGCTAATGGTGATCAAGAAAATAAATCAGACAATGGGGAAAATATACTAAAACTTATTTTTAAAAATATTATGAAATTTGTTGATATCAGTCAGGCTAGCCAATGTGATAATTTCAGAAATGATTCCTATAAATGGGGTACCTGAATAATGGAATCCTTAACAGTTCTGATTTATACTCATTATATTTGAAGTGTGTAGTTAGATAAGAGCATTTTGTACTCCATTTTGAATAATGTAACCCTCTAGCTATAATAAAACTAATAATTCATATAATTTATAATTCTAACCTTTTTTCCTGGATTTTTCAAGAAACTAAGTGCTCTTTGGACCTCAGTTTACTCACTGTAATGTGAGTGAATTGGATTAGAGAAATCCCTAAGTTCCATTTTGGCTCTAAATCCTATGATCTGGCTTTGAATCCTGTCACTATGAACTTTAATAAATTCAGTTACTCCATGATTTATTTGAATTTTTTATCCCAACGATTTTCAAAAAGAATGAGGCAGATACAAGTTAAACCAAATGGGCAATATATTATAAAGTCAAAGAGAGACTCTCTTTAGAGATTCCCGTAGGAGTCAAAATAAGAATTGGTTTTACTAGAAATATAAGAGGAGCAGATGACCACAGTTTAGCATTAAATTTGATTTCAATTTCTGGGAACCTAAAAGACAAAGGAAAATGGGTTGAGTTGAATGGCTTTCATTTTGGGGGGAAAGGATACTGAATCAACACAGAAGCAAAATGTTTTCCTGCAAATCAACTTGCACAGGAATTTTCCATTTTATGTAGGTCATTAGTTAACCTGTGATCTATGCTTTATCCCCCTACTAGACGGTAAGCTCCATGAGAATAGAGCTTGTATCTTGCCTGAACTTTGTGGTTCCCACAGTGCTATGTACACAGCAGACACTTAATAAATGTTTATTGAATGCATGCATGAATGAATCATATGACTGAAGAATAGTATTTTCATTGTAGTTTTACAAAAGGTGAAAAGACAGGGTTCACTGTATATGATCTTGTGGTCCTTCACATTTTGGCTACCCTCTTTGGGATGTTCTCCAGATAATCAATATCCTTCATGAAATGAGGCATCTAGAACTAAAAACATTCCAGGTGTGGTAGCAGAATTCTCTTTACTTTTTTTTTGTCTACTGTGTGATACTGTTAAGATCTACTGAACATTTAGTCCATTAAAGCCTTCAGATCTTTTTCAGATGAACTATTAAATGGCTATCCTTGCCCATCTTGTTGCTTTTTCAAACCTAACTGTAAGATTCTATTAAATTTCATCTTATTCTCTTTTGCCTAACATTCTAGCCTGTTGAAATCTTTTTGGATCCTAATTCTGGCATTTAGTTATTCTGTCCAAATGGTTTTTAGTATAATCCAATGACCATAATGTCCCTGTTTTGCCTCCATTGATATGCATCCAAATGCTTTCCATCATGCTTCCCATGACTGCTTCCTGGACTTTCCCACAGAAGTATAACTTCTTAATATGCTCTGAATGATTTGTACTTAACCAGTTCCTTTTGAATCAAGTATAACCTTCCAGAGTCTTATTACAGACATAAGCCCCATCCTACCAAGTCTCAGTGATACTTGTGAGGTTAAATTTGCCTTTTTGTGTTAGAATCTCTAGTTTACCTTGTTTATTGGTCTGTATCTTCTAGTGCATAGAATCCTGGCTTTGAAATCAGGAAGACTTAGGTTCATATTCCACTTCATTCACTCACTGGCTGTATGACTCTGAGCTAGTCATTTAAAACCTTTGAGTCTTACTTCTTTCATTTTTAAAATGAGAAATAGTAATAGCTCTTACCTTACATTGTTATTTTGAGAAACAAATGATTAAATGTATAAAAAGAGCTTTACAAACATAAAATCACTATATTAGTGTCTATTATTAATGTATACTTTGAATATTATATTAATATTTTATTTACCAGTACTTTGTGCATAAGTTCCTGGGGCCAAGAGTTTCACTACTGGCTCCTTTCTCAGGTTTGGTCTCCTATGAATTTATTGGTGTTTGTACTGATGTTTATCCTTTTTTATCTATGGTATCTAGATTATTGCATATATACACACACACACAGATATATATATATATATATATATATGTATATATGGTGTCTGTATATATGTATCTGTATCTATGCCTTCTTTTATTCCCATCCTTTTTAGCTTAAAATAATCTTTTTTGATTAGATTTTCAAGACTCTTGATAAGTACATTTTTGCAGACCTTATTTTATCCACTCCTTTCCAACCAAGAGCCCCTCAATCCTATATTTTAAGCCATGGTCTAGAAATCTAAATCTCATTCTCAGCCACCATCTTCTTAATCAGCTGTTTGCTGCACTGTTTCAGGCTTAGGGGATAGAATGAGCAAAAGCACAGAGTTGAGAGAGGGCAGCATAAGACCAGATATTGGAGAGTAGTTCAGTTTGTCTCTAATGTAGAATATGTGAATAGTATGAAATAAGCTGAATTGATAGCCTGGAGTCAGATTATAATGGACGTTGGATGCCAAGATCAGGAATTTGTGCTTTATTTCATAAACAATATGGGACTGCTAAAAGATTTTCAGGAGACTAGTGACGTGATCAGAGGAAGGCATTCAGATGATTATTTGGACAGCAGTGTGAAATATAAGGAGAGGAAGACTGAATAAAAGGCTGTTTGCAGTAGTCTAGAGATTTAGAGGCAAAAATGAACACCTGAATTAGGATGGTTGATGTCAAAGTGAAAAGAAGAGAAAATAAATTTGAGATATTGTGAAGGCAGGATCAAAAGAATTTGTCAGCTGGTTGTATGTAGAGACTGAGAGGTGGAAAGGAAGAGGAAATAATCAAAGATAACACCAAAGTTATGAGCTTGGGTGACTGGGAGAATAATGGTACCATCAACAGAAATAGAAGAATGGAGTGGAAAGGAGACTATTGGGGGAAGAAGAAAGGGGGTTCAGTTTGGGGCATTTCAGTTTAAAGTGCTGGCTAGACATCTAGGAAACAATCTCCAGAAGGCAGTTAGAGGACTAGAAATCTGGGAGGAGGTTGGTGGGGAGATAGAGATGTGGGATCTCCATCCTCATAATAATTGAATCTGTGAGATAAGATACAATAACAAGGAAAGAGTGAACAAGAAAGTACAATGATACCAAAGCCAAGGAAGGAGAATGAATGTTCAGATGAAGTCTTTAGCCTTGGCAACAAGGTCTATATTTCTTTTGAAACTAGAGGGAAGGGATAGATGGTGTATGTGGTTATTGAAAAGTTTAGCACGGTGTAGAGAGGAGAACTGATAGAATTCTTGTTGTGATAGACTTAACATTCCCAGTAGAATAGAAGGCAAAGTTGCCCACTGAGAGTAGGGGATGAAAGAGGACATTGACAGTATAGTATTTAATAAAGGCAAATGTAGTGGGGTACACTTATTGAGTATAAATAAGCTATGCAAACATAAGAACAAGAATGACTTGATTTGAGTACTTTATGTCCTTCCAAAGGTACAGATGTGGCGCTGGAATAGGATTTAGAAGCATCTCTCCAGATAAAAAAAGGAAAGTACAATACCAAGAGTAGCCATAAAGCAGTTCTCCCATTATACTCAGCACTGGCCATATCCTAGACTACTGTGACCAGTTTTGATCTGCACAATGTAAATAAAGGATATGTAAGCCTTGGAGAACAGCTGGCCTGATCTAGGGCTCCATTCTTGTAATGTTGAAAGGAAGAAAAAAACTATACACTTTCACTCAGACAAGTCCTCATGGCAGAGATATGTTTTGAGAACTTTTGCTCAGTGTATAGTCTCTTTATGAGTGTTTTTGCAATTCTCCAATCTTTTGCTGTTCATCCTCATCCCTCCTAGAACCCTTGCTGAGACCTTGCCAATCCACTTTATAGTTCCACAGAATACTTGTTTGACTTGATGTTCTAACCGCACAATTATTTGATTCTGTGTAAGAAAAAAATCATTTAATGCCTAAGATCCTTTAAAAACACATGGACCCTATGTTTGAGTTTTAAAATAGAGTTCTTAACCAGGCTTCTCCATTGCAGGTGATATTGCGGTCTTGTCCAAACCACTGGTAGTGTCTAAAGGGGACAGAGCCTTCTTGACTACCTCTACCCTCTTAGCTGCTGATGGAACAGATAAGCCAGAAGAGCTTTTTTTTGTAATCACGTCCCCACCTCAGTATGGCCAGTTGGAATACATCAGCTATCCCGGAGTCCCTATCACAAGCTTCAACCAGATGGATATTGCAGGTCAGCAAGTCTGCTATGTACACAAAAGCAAAGCAGTTGTTCCGAATGACATGTTCAGGTGAGTCCCATCACAGCCTTTAAATACTTATTCCCGAGAGTGACGGGATAAGGAAAATATTTTTGAGGTCCTTTCTCAGCAGTAGAACAGCCATGTAGCTAGGAATGGAGACACCTAGCTGAAAGCAACTAGGTGGCACAGTGGATAGAGTGCTGAGCCTGGAATCAGGAAGACGTGAGTTCAAATCCCGCTTCAGACACTTAGTAGGTGTGTAACCCTGGGCAAATCATTTAAACTCTGCCTCAGTTGCCTCTACTGTAAAATGCTGATAATAATAGCACCTACTTGTCAGAGTTGTTTGAGGATCAAATGAGATAATATTTGTAAAGTGCCTAGCACTGAGCTTGACATATAGTAGGTGCTTAATAAAACCTTCCTTCTGAAGTTTGGAGGCTATTACAGTAATCCAAGGGTGGGGAAAGATGATAGGGGTCTAAAGTAGGCTTGTAGAGAATGTGGAGAGAAGGGAATGGATGCAAGAGATGTAGAAATTGATAGACCTTCCACATCTATTGGATTTAGGGGATGAGAGAGAGGGCAGAGACAAGGATGAGGTTTTGATCTTTGGTGACTAGGAGGATTGTGGTGGGAAAAATAGGAAAAGTGAAATTTGGAGAAAGGAGGATGAGTTTTGAGCATGCTGAGTTTGAGGTGCTTGTGGGATGTTCAGACAGAGATGTGAAATGAATTAAGGGGGGGAAAGATCAGATCTGGGCATGAAGATTAGGGGCTCACCTTCATGGAGGTGATCATTTGAATCCATAGAAGTAGATGAGACAAGCAAGTGAGAAAGCGTAGAGGTGGAAGAGAAGGTCTAGGACACCTATGCTTAGAGCATAGGAAAGAGATGAACCAGCAAAAGAAACCAAGAAAGAGCAGTCGGACAACATGAGAAGAACCAGGAGAGCAGCATTTCCTGGAAAGAGGAGATCATTTTTATCACGAGCTTTCTTGTTTTGAAACTTCATAAATATGTTTAGAGGTTATTCTTTGGTCACTGGAAGAACTTTGAGAAGTGAACTTGCTGGGGCCTTGGTTTCCTCATCCTTAAAATAAAGGGGCTGGGATTAGATGACCCTCTCTAGGGTTCTAGCTCTAGTTCTATGCCCAAATAGTATCTAGTAACTTCATCTCTTACTTGTGTTGCTGAGATTCATTTGAACAGATTTCGACAAGGCATTTATAGGAGGTTTAAAGTGAGGAGGTTTTTTTTTTTCTTCTTAAGTGTTTTTAATTAACCTGGGGACATGGATTGATTAATAGACATTACTTCTGACCTTTGGCCTGACTTAATATGAACAAAGGAAATAGAATTCTAATTTTCATGGAAACTTTTCATTTGTTACTTACATGATCAGTTTTAAATATTTCATTCAGGGGTATCAGCAATCACATCTCTTTCACAGCAGGCACATGAGCTTGAGGTCTTCACTGACAGCTGCTCTGATGCTCTCAGCTGGGAGGAATCAGTGGTCTGGTCTGAAGACCAGTGTGGGTATTCCCTCCACCTGTGCGAACTGAAACCCCTTTACACGGCATGGTCAAAGGAGGACAAGAACTGATTCTGCAGTCAGAGGACCTGGGATAACATCTTCCTCTTTGAGCTTGTCTGCGTGAGGTTGGATAAATTGTCTTTCTTCCCTCAGCCTTAGGTCTCTCCTCTGTTTGGAAAAAAAAAGGGAAGGGTTTGAATAATATGCTGTTGAGGTCCCTTAAAGCTCTCGACCTATGATCCTAGGATGGTCTTCTCATCCTGTATAATTAATGTGCTGGTCTTTCTGTAAATCGTCCAGAGGCGACCTACTCAGTGAGCTGGAGGCCCTACTTTATTTCATTTTGATTTTTAAAATTTTGTGGATGCCAGTGTGGCACATGGGCAGTCCATCTGTTATCTCTCACATGACTCCAGTCATGATGTAATGTATGATGTAATTTACACTTTTTCTGATATTTTGCATCCATTTATAAAGCCCTTCTCTCCTCACCCACACCTTTCAAGATGTCTTTCTATTCCGCTCTGGGTCAACTACAATTTTGATTGTTCTGACGTCGTGGCATTGCATGAATCCCAGGCAGGCAGAATTGCCAAGACAATGCAGGTTTAAGTTACAATATGATTCCATGAAACACTTAATTAACAGTAATTTTCCTTGGTACTTGAGAATACAGAAGGACTTTGGGGTGGGGATGATTTAGGCAGTCAGGCTTTCTTTTTTTTAAAGGAAGTTTGAAGTGATACCCCGTTTTTCTCTTTCTGGATTCCCCTCTAACAAGCAGAGATAAGAGCATTGGATTGGTCTTGCTTGTTAAAAACAAAACAAAGAAAACAAATTGTAGCATCTAAGCATTTGAAGGCATCACTAAAAATTTCCAAGATCAACCTCTTGAATTTGTTTCCTTTGTTCATGTTCTTGTCTAATCCTGCCCCACCCCCACCAGCGCCGCCACCCCCCCCACTCCAGCACTGAGGGCAGCGTGGAAAAGGAAAAGAAGTTACAAAAGTGTAGCCTGAGGGGCCTGCAGAAGCTGGAGAGAGGACTAGCCACGCTCCTTTGTGGGTGATGGTGGCTGATGTTCCTAAACTGATTGAATGCATCCTCAGCTTCAGGGCTTTTTTCTTTAACACCAGCTGGTACAGTCACCCCCTCCTGCTGCCTCTCTGGGTCATTGCCCATGTTGAAAAGTGAAGCAAAGGTGTTAATTAGACAGCGTTGAATTATAAGAATGGTGAAAAGTTCAAAGCATTGCGAAATAGTTGTTGCCTATACCATAAGTCCTTAATGAATTCCCCTGTTACTTGCTGCCTAGTGTGACTTTTGGGTAAATCACGGAACCTTTCTGGGCCTCAGTTTCCTCGTCTGTAAAATGAGGACTTTAAACTAGATGATCTTGAAGGCACATTCCAGTTTTTAAAGTCTAGGATGCAGTGATCCTATGATTTCAAGCAATTAATTGGGGGACATGGGGAGTACCATATTTTAAAATTAACATTATAACTTTAAGTTGGTATAATTATTCAAGCTATACCAACAAAAGAATTGCCTAGTTGGCATCTATAGGAGACTTCGTGTAATTAATAGAGAAAATTATCTGGAGTTAGGAGATTTATTGTTTATATATAAGAAGTTCTGAAGTGATAGAAAACAGGCCTTTTTTTTTAAAGTATTTTAAGCAATGCCCCTATATCCTGGTTTACACTATTAAATTGACTCTCCTAAGAAACGGTTTGATAAGCAAGACTGAATTTCAGGCTAAGCTGTCTGAATGATCCCCAATGCTGGATGGATCAAGTTCACACAAATTAGACCTTACTTTGTTGAGCTATCTGGGGCCTGGAGGTTAGAGTATTCAATAATGATAATAACAATGATAAGAACAGTCAAATTCACAAAGCATTTTTCAGGTTGAAACTGTAAATTTTAAATTAAATTTTAAACTCTCACATACCTTTCATGATCCTCCCAGCCACCCTGTGAGGCTGATGGCAAACACTGTTTCCTCATCTTCCAGTTTACAGAACTGGGGCTCTGAGATAAAGTGATCTGACCACAGTCCTGCAACAAATAAGTGACTGATCTGGATTTTGAACTCCAAATCTAGTATTCTTTCTTCTTATACTAGTTCATCTTGTTTTCTAGCTATGGAAACTGAGAATCGGAGATGAAGTGACTTGCGTACAGTTACGCATATAGCAAATGGCAAAGCCAGAATCACGATCTGTCTCCAAACATTCAAAAGTCACTCATGGGGAAGGGGGATTGAACTTGGTCTTCTTGGCCTCAAAGGGCATAACTTTGAGCAATAGCTGAAATAGGATAGAAGTTGCAAAAAGGCAGATTTAAGCTTGAGCTAAGGAAATACTCCTAACAAAGAGTTTACTATCCTTGAGTAGGATGGGTGTCTTTGGAAGAAAGAAGTTCCTCGTCACTAAAGAGGTCTTCAGACAAGGGCTGGATGAGAACTTCCTGGGTTTTTTTTTTTTTTTTGAACAGGAGTTTTTGTCCCTCTTTGGTTTGGACTAGACAAATTCTGAGATCCCTTTGAACTCTGAGGTTCTGTATAACACGACGGCATGTTATGTTATACATATTCTGATGTCATGACAAAGGCATCAGAAAAGTTCTGTAATGGAGAAATAAGACAAATACTTTAGAGAAACAAACCCAGCTACAGGAACTCTAGATTGGAGATAGGATGGGGGGGGGATTGGAGGGTGGGAGCAGAAGTAGGAGTAAAGGGACAAGCAACAGGGACAGTCAAATTGTTGATGCAATTACCGAGGGAGAGGAGATCATCAATCTAACCGTTACCCCTCTGGGGCTGGAGAGGCAAGATGACTCTATAAGAAATGCACCACAATGCCAGGAACTAGAAGCAGGACTCCCAATGGCAGGCATTGGGCTGTGAGCCAAGATGCAGAGACAGCCCCTCCAGGGGAGGAAGTGTAAACCCCACACACCCCCCACCTCCATATCATGCCTTAGAATAAGGTCCTAGAGACAGTGTGGTATAATGGATAGAGCTCTGGACTTGTTACAAGAATTCTTGATCTTAGGCAAATCAATTAAACTCTGTGGGTCTCAGTTTCCTTAATTATAAAAGGAGGGGTTTGGACCCTATGACCTCTGAAGTTCCTTCCAGCTTTGAAGTTACAATTCTACGGTACCTCCATGCTAGCTTGGCTCTGAATTTACCTCCCTGCCTCTAGAAAGGAGCAATTAGACGTAGGATCTGTCTGTATTTATACTCACCTCTGAATTTCAGGACTGACTTTTGACTGACAACAGAATTTCATTGGTAATTTTCTGTTTTCATACTTGACTTGTTTGTGAAGGACACCATGAAATGGACTTTTGATGAGTCCATGTTCTGAAAAAGTGGGAGTTGGCCAGTGAATAATAAATATTTTGCTGTTTTCCTAAGTCATAGAGATGTAGGAAGAGACAGATATAATGCCTAGCCATAAAGATCTCAAAGCAAAAAGATATTGCATAGTACATTGAAAAGAACACAAGACTGAAAGTCAAAGGACCTGGGTTCCAACTCTGATTTTACCATTTGTGATTTGGGCAAGTTACTTCTGCCATTTATGGCTCATTTTCTTCTTCTGTAAAATGAAAAGGTTGATGCTTATGGAACATTGCATATAATGTCAGACTTTTTCAATATACTGGTTAGTTTTGCTGAACTTTTCTTCCTCTTTAATTAATTCTGGATTAAAAGGGCTGGCTGTCTGGAAGGAGGAGGGGAGAGATACATTAAGAAAACAGTTCAGTTTTTTTTTTTTTATTGAATTCAGTTGAATGATTTCTAAGATCCCTTCCAGTTCTAAATCCTGTGATCCTGCAAATTTTGGGCTTGAGGTGGACAAAGGAAAGATGACACTATATTTAGGTTCAATTATGCAATGAGAAAAATGATGTATAAAGAATGAACTTATGTGTATGTCAGGGGCTGGGGGGGGTGAAAGATTGGGAGTTGAAAGAGATGATAGAGCAGGGAGGGAGAGAAGGATGTTGGGGAAAGAGGAGAAAAGATAGTTGTCTTTGGGATAAGAAAAATCTACAAAATTTAGAAGTTAATAATGAACTTTTCATGTAGAAAAAAGTTACTTCCATGGTTGGCTCAGCAGCCATATGAGCTTTAAGATAGAGGTCTGGCATAAGGGAAAGAATATTGACCTTGAAGTCAGGAGGGCAGGATTCCAATCCCAGCTCTATTATTCCCTACCTGGGTGACCTTGTGCAAGTAACTGCTTATATAAGTCACTTAGCTGTCTCATCTGTAAAACAAGAGAGCTGAACAAGAGAAATCTCTATGTTCTAGCTCTAAAAATCATTTGTGTTTAGAGTTAGAGAATACCTCAGAGCAAATAGCTCTCTGTTCATTCTATTTCAATTTCTTGACTCCTCTCCTATCATTTTTGCCCAGGATGTAGCATCTACCCTATAGCCAGAGGCAATAATGGTTTTTTTTTAAAGTTGGGGAGAGAGAATTAAAATGGAATCATTTGAAGAAACACCTTCTATGTCTCATTTTGATGTTTGGTTGGTAACCTTGCATATTTATAATGCAAGAGTCTAGCATCTGCCCAATACTCATATTTTTAATCTTGTTGTCTCACTAACCCAATAGTGCACCGCCATGCTGTTTGTCAAGTGGCACTAAACCAAAGCTGAAAGCCTGTTTTAATGAAAGTATGATGGTGATGCTTTTTAAAAATTAAATATATGCAACTAGTCTAATCACCCAAATTTATTCTGCTTGCTGTTAGAATTTGGCAAGGAATTTGGATGGGTAGAGGAGATAAATTCTGTGGCAGAGAGTTTAAGGTTTTTTTCCCCCCTCATCTCCTTTTTAGCGTAAGGAATGGCAACATTAATTAAATAGGGGAATTTAATGATCAGATTTTGCCTTCTGCAAAAATATTTTTTGAATCATAAATTTCTCCTGCATTGTTTGGTGCTGCTGGCCTGGAAGAAAGATTTGGCAGCATGCGCTGGGACAGATGACACCGAGTGATTAGCAACCTGACTGCAGATGCTGGCAGCCAGGCGCTAAAAGAACATGCTAATGTCCTCCATTTTGACATGCAGGCTCTACTCCTTTTTTTTTTTTAAAGCTGGCTCTGTTTATGATTCCATTTTTATCTTCTAAATGCCATGACAGATGGCAGATTCTTCAGCCAATTCCATTGCCAAGGAAATGTAGAAAGCTTGAACGCTTTACCATGGTAATGGTGATATCAAACCATGCCACAAACCCTAACTAAATCTGAGATTCATCCCCCAGATTTCATGAGAATGATGGTAAGCTTGGCTGCTGACTCTTTCCCTAGGGGGATAGAGAGGAGGATGAATAGTGAATGGGAATAAATAAAATGGCCATATAGAAAGAGATGCTGCCTTGATGGCACCAACCAATACATTTCCTGGAGAAAGGAAGATAATTTTCTTAATCACCTGCTTTATTGCTTTGAAACTTCCTAAATGTGTTTAGGGGTTATTCTTTGAAGTCACTGGGAAACCACTGGGAGATAAAAATGGATTGAGACCTCAGATTCCTCGTCCATAAAATAAGTGGCTGGGATTAAATGACCCCTGTCTAGAGTTCTAGGTCCAATCCTGTGATCCCGTGATCAAATCTTGTATTGCAGTTTCATCTCACTTTCATTACTTTATGCTGTAATTTGAGCAGATTTTCCCCACTATATCTATAGACACTGAAAGAGGAGGATTTAAAATTTTTTAAAATTAATAATGGGGAATGAGTTGACTGTACATGTTACTTTAGACACGTTTGACACCTATCTTGGTGTAAGAGAAATAGCATTCTTGGTTCATGGAGACTTTTCACCGTCACTTGTATCATCATAGTTTTATACTTGACCTAGCAATGTTAGTTATCACATCTCTCTCACTGTTGGCACATGAGCTTGAGGTCAGCTCTGACAGCTGCCTTGGTGCTCCCAGCTGGGAATACGGTCCTCAGTAAACATATTTCTTACTCATATATGGTCTCTGGCCTGCCTACGCTTGTTCCCATCTGTCTGATGGCAGAGTGCCTGTTTACAAGTTGGTCAGACCCTGATCATCAAGCAGTGATGCCAGACAGTGAGAGGAGTTTTAGATGGACAGCCTGCATAACATAGGAAAAAAAAACCTTGGTGACCTCCAGAAGGTCAGGGATGCAGAGTAGATTTTAGTGATCCCAGGACTGGCCCTTCTAGGATTTTGTTAGTTATTTTTTTGGTTCAAATGCCAACCTTTCATTCCCTGTAGCAGAGAGCCCAAGTCAAACTATCAAGATAAAAGATATAAAATGGTAGCCTTCAAGTAGAAGGAGATACATGGAAAATATATTGTTTAATCTTGTCAAGTTAACTGAAATGTGTTAAGAATGCCATTAGGCAATTGCTTTAGTAACCCCAAATTTTAGTAATAATTGCTAACATTTATATAGTGCTTTAAGATTTGCAGAGCACTTTATAAATATTGTCGTTTGATCCTCACAACAATCTTGTGAGGTAGGTGCTGGTGTTATCACTATTTTACAGATGAGGAAACTGAGGCATACAGAGATTAAAATGACGTGCTGAGGATCACAAAGCCACTAAGTGTCTGGGGCTGTATTTGAACTCAAGTGTTCCTGACGCCAGGTCCAGCACTCTGTGCAAGCTAGAGGTCATTCAAGTAAAGGCTTATTTTTAGCACCAATATTCCTTTAGGGATGTCATATGCCCAACTCATGAAATTCCATAGTCTCCAAAGGATTCAGGCTTTCAGGTCACCTAAAGAGCAATGGAGGGATGCAGAGTGCATGTTAGGAAGTGGTGATCCTTTACCCCCACTAGTAATTATGTAGGAAAAGTGTCATAAAGAATTTTATTAGAGAAATACATCACCAGAAATAAAGGTTGGGTTAGTCATCAGCAAGTTTATGGTATGACTGATGGACCATTCATTTATGCCTTTGATATTTGTTGAGAGATACAGAGAAGATATGTGATGTCAAAAGAAATCAAAAAGATCCTCAATGAATGTCCTGTAGAGAATTTGTAGGAAGTCATGGAAGTAAGGAGTTGCACAGGGTGAGATGGAATGATTGAGTTGCAATCTGTATGTTTTGTGGGATTGCCTAAATCAATGAAATCCTACCTCCATTGGAATATCAAAGGTTGCAGTAATGGTGGCCAGGGTCAGCTTCTTTGCCCTGTCATGGTCTATGGGAAGCTGGCTAAGGTGGGAGCTCTGCATATTCCAGCAAGAAAGACTTGTATCTAAGGGAAAACAAAAGCATGCAAACTCCAGGGGAATATCATCAGAATTTTTGAGTCTGACCAATTAGTTTATAGGCTACTCAGCCAAAGGGGTGAATCCAAAGCAGGGTCGAAGGTTCCAGGAGAGCTAAAGAATGAAAAATTGCGGAACAAGTACTGAATTTGGAGTCACAGGACTTGGGGTTGGATTTTGGCTCTGCTCCCTTCCTTCGTGTGTGACCTTGGGCAAATCACTTTCTTTCTCTGAGTCTTTGGTTGAGAGGGTTGGATTAGATAGCCTCTAAGGTACCTTCTCATTCCAAGTCTATGAAATATGAAGGCATGCTACCCTGGCAGAGGGTTTAGCTGAGCTGATTTATAGCAAGCACCCCCATAGACTCATAGACTGCTATGAGGTCAACATGGCAAATATTATCTGATATTAATAATTACTTAATATCAAATATTATGAATCCCAATTATATATATATATATATATGAAGAACCCAAGGTCCACAGAGGATAAGTGACTTGACCTAAAATCATACAGTATTTAGTCCACTATACAATTCTTTCTCCAATTCTTTCTCCATGTTCTAGATATTTGTCAAGTAAGGATTAAACATGGTTTTTGCCCACAATGAGTTTATAGATGAATTCAGTTTGATGGTTAGAATACAGTGAGAACAGTGGATTAGTTAGATTGACTCTGTTTATTACCTTTCTGGTTTTAGCCCCAATTCAGGTCTGTCAGTGGTTTATTAAGAATACCCAGGAGACAAAAACACAACCATCCCCACCCCTACCCTCACTAGGAAGATATGAGGGTGCTTATCTTTCATTCATTTGGTAGAATAGTCTGAAAAATAGCATGGTCAGACAAGATGCTCTATTTTATGAGTCTATATTCACATGTTTTAAGGAAGTTCAGTTCTGTTCCATTCAGTTCAACACCCATCTATACATGTACATTATACATTTATACAAATACTTTTCTGTATAGATCATATCAAAATAGATCTAGAGGTAAAAGGGTTCTCAGAGGCCATTTAGGTTTAACCCCCTCATTTTACACATAAGGAAACCAAGGGCCAGGAGGTTAAATGATTTCACCAAGGTCACACAAGTAGTAAGGTATCATAGTGTGGAATTGAAACTTTCTTACTTAGTATCTTTGATCTTTCCACTGTACCTCAATGAATGAGACTCTTTAGATGGGGCTATTAATTTAATAGTGAGAAGGCTTCCTTTGAGAAGAAGTCTTTGATTTTTTTTTTTCATTTTAGAGTCACTTCAAGGCAAACACTTCAGTAAAGGTGTGTATTATCATTTCATTCCAGTAGATGGTGAAACAAGCATCCATGCTGAAGGCTACCTTGCCTCTCTTTGCCAGATTCATCGTGAGCAATGGACTAAGGACAAAGCACGGAGTGTTTGAGATCACACTGGAGACTTTTGACCAAGCCTTGCCTGTGGTGACCAGGAACAAGGGGTTAAGAATAACAGAAAGTGCCATGGCGCTCCTCTCTCCAGACATCCTGCAACTTTCAGACCCAGACACTCCAACAGAGAACCTCACCTTCCTCTTGTCCCAGCTCCCCCAGCATGGACAGCTCTATCTTCGGGGGATGGTTCTCACACAATACAATTTCACACAAGAAGAAGTGGACAACATGAATGTGGCCTACAGGCACCTGGGAGGAAACTCACAGATTGACCAGTTTACCTTTATGGCTACTGATAGGACAAATCAAGGCTTTGTTGTGGATGGAAGAGTGTTGAATGAACCTGTGTCCTTTACTATTCAGGCAAGTATGAAAAGTCCTCCAATCACTGCCTGCTAGGTCCAGGATTATGTCAGTTAAAAAGAAAGCTTCCCTGTCTTATTGTATAATCCAACATGGGAACATAGCCTTTCATTTTATGAGCTTTTGGTCTGTTTCTGAAGAAAACATTCGGTGATCTGAGAATTATCCATGTAAACAATAATGGATGTTGGGGTTACATCACTCTCAATTTTGCGCTGTGCACAGTACACATGTAAATGAATGAAAAAATATTTATTAAATGCTTCCTATGTGCCAAACATTGTGCTAAGTGCTCAGATACAAATAGAAAAGGAACACAATTCCTGATATCAAGGAGCTTACACTCTAATTGGAGAAGACAGCACACATAGGAGTCATAGAATGGATGGAAAGAACCAGAGGTCCCAAGGGTATAGCTACAGGATGAATGGCAACACTTAGAAATCCTTATGAGGATGTCGACCCACAGGGGCAATCTACTACTACTTAATAAATTTATGATGAATGAATGAATTTAGGGCTTTTTAATGCAAGTTTTATTTCATTAGTCAAAGAGCAGCAAATATAACCTGGTTCTCAATTTTATTCATTCTAAGCCTTGGTTAAGTAGATGCTCCTTTATCACACATTACCCTATGTGAAAAAAAGAAAAAAATAAAGGAATGCATTAGGTATGTAAGAGTTCCTTTGATGTTACAAAGGGGAAACTATTACATATATATATATGTATATATATATATATATATATGTATCACCTTCTTTAGTTTGACTTTTCCTTTAGTTTGAAGGTTTTAAAACTAATCCAACAATTTGATTCAACAAATACATATTAAAAATAAGCAAAGTCCTATGCACTGGGGTTAGAAGGATGGAAAACAACCAATCCTTTCCCTTAAGGATCCTACAATCTAATATGGAAACTATGGCATGGATAGAAAGAAGTATGATGCAAGGTAGAATGTGACAGGAGAAAAGGACAATTTTAGACAAAGCAATTTAGTCAAATTTAAGGAGGGAACACTCACTTCCAGCTGGGGAGAAGAGGAAAGACTTTATTTTGTTTAATTCTTGCCTGAGACTGGTATATAAAAAAATTTGATTTGGATAGACAGGAAGGGGGTAAAGATAACCTTGGAGTACTTATTAGAAGGAGGACAGATGAAAGGGGATGAAAGATCATTAAGTGGTGTATAACGGAAAGGGAGGAGGTATAATGAAGTTGACAGTGTTGATGCAGGGGAAGGCTTTACTGATGAGGCCCACCCAGAGGTGTGCTCTACTAATAACTCCTCTAAGACACACCATCCCAATCCAAGACACATGGGTTCTTGGCTTACCTTAATGATAATTTCATCTTTCCGAACTTGGGAAAACCAAGAAAGGGAAATTCTATTCTGGATCTCATTCTTACCAACAAGGAAGAATTGGTTGTTAGGGTGGAATTGATAGGAAGTTTGTGAGGAAAGTGATCCCTTCATCTTAGAATTTCTGATAGAAGAAAGCTAGGAATGGTCAGGCATGCATGATAGATTTGGAGAGAGCAGATTTTAAAGGATCCAAAAAAGGGAAATATGTAGGATCTCATGGACTAAAATTCTACAGGGAAGGTCAACTCAATGAATGAGATCCCTTTTAAGAATGATATTCTTAAAGCACAAATAAAAATAATTCTATTGAGAAGGGAAAGGAAAGATTGTCTAAAACTATACATATGTGTATTCACAGAAAACTGCTTATCAATTTAGATTTTAAAAAGAAATGTACACAAGATTAAAGTGAGGATAGGTATTGGAGAATAAAATAATCCTGTAAGAAAAGTGGAATGATCTGAGACTTGTGGAGAATGCTAAGAACAACCAAAATTTTTTTTAGTTATTTGGCATGGGGGGGGGGAGAGGAAACTCAAAGAAGGATAAGAACTTGATGTAGATAAGATAACGAAATGGATGATGGAGAGGAGGTGGAGATACTCAACTCTTATTTTGTTTGTTTCCTCTCTCCCCCAAAATCTAAGACCATATTATTACTCCCCTAAGGCAAGTGAGAAAATATCAGTAACTACCCACTTACATGCCCAAGTTCCTGCCTCTCCAAAATTTCTGAGACTAGGCTACATATGCATCAAGGCATATTTGATGAAGGAAACAGATGAGCTTTCACATATTACTACAGCAGATCAGAGTTTTATAGTTATGTAATCAATTGAAAAGAGGGGATATTGCAAGATTTTCATTTTGATTATTGGTTATGGATCATAAAAAGCATTCATTTCAGTAGCATCAATGTTAATTTAAAGGTTCTCCTCTAATATATTATTTCCCAGGCATATTAAAATTATGTGAAGTATAACAAAAGAGATTTTAAATTAATTGAATAGTGTCCCTCTGGTTGTCAAGGGAGGAATAAAACAGGGTGATGCATACTCACCAAAGGTTTTCTTCACTGTCATGAAGAATATATAGCACAGAGTCCAAATGGAAAAGATATTTCCCCAAAATCATGGGATGCTAAGAAACCAGGAGGACGGTGGTGGCCCTGACAATTATATGAAAGTTGGGAATTGAGGAAGGTTTGGGAGAAAAGATGAACTCTACTTTGGACATGTTGAATTTGAGATGCCTTCAGGACATCCAATTTTAGGTATCCAAGAGGTAGCTGGGGATGTGTGACTGCTGATCAGAAGAGAGACTAAGGCTGGATATATAGATTTAGGAATCATCAGCGTAGAGATGATAATTGTACCCATGGAAACTGATGAGATCACTAAGTGAAATAGTATAGAGCAAAGGGAGGAGGAGACAGGATAGAGGTTTAGGAGGTACCCAGAGTTAGTTGATATGATTTGAATGAAGATCCAACAAAGGAGACTAAGAAGGATAGGCAGCAAGCACTTAGCAAATGCCTACCATGTGCCAGGCAGTTTGCTAATTGCTAGGAATGAAGGATTCTTGTTCAGGTATAGGTTGGACCAGGCAGTCCCTACAGTTTCTTCTAATTGTGGGATTCTGCAATTGTCTCTTGACTTTATAGACTTTTTTCTGGCCGAGTAGAAAAGTAACACCCACCAGTGAGTGATGTATGTGGTCCAAATTCATCTTTTGGACTCTGGAATGAATTAATTCTTTTATTTGCTCATTTTTTCAACATTTCAAGATCACTTTACTAAGTGCAAGGGAAATGCAAAGTTTAATTAAAGTATGATCCCTGCCTTCACAGAGTTCAGAATGTGGATTTTTATTTGAAGGAGCAGTTTAACTGAGGGCAGACTTGATGGATTTGCCAAGTGGAAGAGACAAATGTACTTTACTGATACTGGCATTTAAAACCACACATTCTTTTATAGGCATTTTGTATTTGTCTTTTTCAGATGCCATAACTGATTCCTGTAGTCATCCTTCACAACACACACACACACACACACACACACACACACACACCACACACACACACACACACACACACACACACTACATAGCTGCTTTCTCTGGATTTGGCATTTCTGTGCAGATTTCCAGGCAAGCCAACATGAGTCATCACTAGGATACAGGCTTCCAAAGAAAGCCTTGTTTTCAAATATTTTTAACTGGGCATGTTATACATCCAGGCCTGCAGCATATTATACCTGGAGATTCATTTTTAAAGAAATGTGTCATCCAGGACATGAAATTCAGTAAATGCCAAGAGGCATTATTAATGATAATGAGGGGATATAAAGCAAAAGAAAGAAGAGGTCTACTCAATTTGTATTTATCTTCTTTATCAATTCTCTTTATGTTCAGGGGTTTCCCCCCCTCTAATATTCTCCTTTTCTTTTGTCCCTTTTTCCATCCCCCATTACCTCTAATATCCCTGGAGATTACCAATGACAAGCTATCTTCCCACCCACCACAAAAGCTTTCCTTCTTCTAACCCTCACAATTATAGAAGTACTAGTATATATTTTTTTACTCTGTTGTTATTTGCTTATATGTGCCAGTGCCTTGTTGGGCTTGGCATATTAAGTTGACTATAGTATTTTTGTGTGGTTCCGTGATTTGTTTTTTGTTTTGTTTTTTTAATTTAAAATTTTTAGTGAAAAAAAAAATCTATTTTCTTTTTCCCCCCACCTATGCTCTGCCATTCCCATTGAAAAAAGAGAGAAAGCAAAACCCTTGTAACAAATATTCATTTGATTATAGTATTTTTGCGATATGAGGGAATCTAGAGGCAGGGAGGGCCTAATGTGATGCTCCTAACCCAATATTGGTTATGAATTTTTGGCTAATACAGCCACACTTTGCCCCCACTTCTTCTCACCCTACTCTTTTCATATCCCTAAAGCAATATGACTGGCCAGGGTTAGGGCTGAATTCTGACTGTAGATTAAGGTATACTAAAAGAAAGTTCCATCCAATGAGGTAACCAGTTAGAAATAACAAAACATGCAAACTACATAAACCACCTTTTATTTTTCCTTTTTGAGCTAACATGTGGAAAGGAAGGCAGACCTAGAAGGCAGGAACAAGTAGACATCTGTATTCCTTTTATGTTCCCCAACCCCTTCCTGGTCTTTGGAAGGAGAAATTGAGAAGGAATGATCCAGCACCTTAGAATAAAAGATGCTTCATAGTTATCTGTATTATCATTCATTCAGGTACTCATTCAGTCAACATATTTCGAACACTTCTGTGTTCCGTGTGTAGAAAGAAAGCTTTGCTAGACAAGTGTTGGAGAAAGGGAAGAGAAGAAGATAAAAAATTTGAGATAAGATTCAGTTGCTGCTCTGATGAAGCTTATAATCTTATAAACTATTAGAGCCATGAATGTAGCCTGTCAGGAAATATCCATGTAACTAACTATACTAATTCAGGTGGACCAGTTGGATAAAAAGGCTCCCCGTCTCATACATCTGAAGTACCCTTCCCAAGTGGAGCTTCTGAAAAATGGTTGCTATGGGATTTACATAACATCTCGAGTCCTGAAGGCATCTGACCCTGATACAGAGGACAACCAAATCATCTTTAAGATTTTACGAGGCCCCCAGTACGGACATCTGGAAAATACAACAACAGGTACCGGGTTTCTCAATCCTTCTAATTGCTCATTTTAAAATACCCAGTGGCTCACATCAAGGATTGGAGTGTTAGAGAGTAATTTAATTAAGTGCATGACCATTTGGTAAACAGTCCCTGAGGCTTTGTGATAGATGCAGTTTATAAATCAATACTAGGACTAAAGAGGGTTTCAAGTCAAGCTTCCCTAATCCATCTTGAATGGAAAAAACAAATGCAGAGTCACAGCTGTTTATTGTTTACAACTTTTTCAGAGGCCAGATTGTAATATGTACCAAGTAAGGTACACTGTCAGACCTAAATTCATGTTTGTGACTTATTTGCACTTCTATCATGAATTCTAAATGATGTCAATTCATTTTAAAATGTCATTTTTAGTTGCCTGATGATTTTTCCAATAGCCTCTAACCTTGTAGAGACAACAAAGTACTAAGCCACAGAGAATTATGATACTAATGCCACAGAATTGCAGATTTTTCTACTACACCCTTCTGTTTCCTTCCTGCCCTGCTTTTTATAAAAGTGATCTCTAGGCAAAATTTTCCTGAGGCAAAGAAATGAGACTCAGTCAATCAACAAACATTTATTAAATGCCTGCTATGTGCCAGGCACTGTGCTAAGCTTCGGGGATATGAAGAAAAGCAAAAGACAATCCCTTCTCTCAATCTAAGGAGAGAGACACATGTAAATAACAAGATATATAAAAGACATATATGGGATAAATTGACAATAATCAAGAGAGAGAAGGACAGGGAAGGGTTTCTTACAGGAAATAGGATTTTAGCTGGATCTCAAAGGAAGCTAAGGAAGCCAGGAAGCAGAAATGAAGAGGGAGAGAATTCCAGGCATGGGGGACATCCAGTGAAAATTACCAGTAGTAGACATCAGGAACCCAGAACATTATGATGAAAATTTTAAAGCATTAGTTCTGTGTCTGATGTATGGTCCTTGAAGTAGTAGGAACTTCTTGAAAATTGATGTTAATAACAACAACAGTAGTTGACATTTCCGTAGTTCTTTCTGGTTTACAAAGCTCCACAGTCAGCCAACTAATAAATGGCAGAGCTAGGATTAGAACTCTGATCTTTTGACTTCCAATCCAGGGCCCTTTCCACTAGATCACAGTTTCCCTCTTTTATTGATCTTTAATACATTTTTGTCATAAAATCAAGTAACCATATCATTTTATTAATTCTTATTGAACCAATGTGTAAAATTCCTTTATTCTTTACTTTCAGGTGAATTTATTCAAGAGAGATTCAGTCAAAAGGACCTAAACAGTAAAGTCATTCTTTATGTCATCAATCCATTGTCGGAAATGAATTCGGATAACTTGGAGTTTCAAGTCACAGACCCCAGTGGAAATACTGCTGCCCCTCAAACGTAATTTGTTTTCGTATTAAGTAGGTTAGCCTGTCATGTATGATGCCTATAAAACTTGAAGTCTATTTCGGTGAACTAGATCAAAAGGTTTAAGGTGAGAGGTTAAGTTTCAACAGTTCATTCCATAGCATATCCAAGGAAATGTGGAGAAAAGCAGTAAAAAGGGGTTTCCTTTTTATTATTATCCTACAGCAGGAAGACCATTCGCTCTCCAAAGTAAAGAGACATAAAAATCATTAAGTTATATCTAGTGGTTTGTGCCATGCATAAATATGAATGCATCCCCACCCCCATGGCTAGGATCTTCTTGTCTTGGCAGTACATAAGAGTTTGGAATTATGAGTCAGCCAATCTCTTGTATAACATCTTGCAGCAAGAGGTCACTCTAGGACTATGGTAATTACAGTCTTTCTAAAATACCCAGGCCAATAAGAATGAAGGGGAAAATGAGACATTGTACATCATGCTATAAATATATTTTAATTTATGTATTTAACGGTTTTTAGCGAGGCCTATTTGACAGCATTTTATCCCATTTGACAGAAGCTTCCCTCCTTCTTCCCCTGACAAACTCTCTACCCCCAAAATAAAATCAAGTACAATAGCCAGGCACTGCTTTTGTGACCTAGGGTATTGTGAGAGTTGAAAGGAATTAAAAATAGAGGGATGAATAGACTTTTTTTTTAAAAAGTATGACATTTAGAATGTAGGTAACATCACACAGCTAGGTGGTGTAGGAGATAGAGCACTGGGCTTGGAATCAGGGAGACTCATCTTTGTGAGTTCAAATCTGGCCAGTCACTCAACCTTGTTTGCCTCAGTCTCTCATCTGTAAAACGATCTGGAGAAGGAAACGGCAAACCACTCCAGTATCTCTGCCAAGAAAACCCCAAAATGGGGTCACAAAGAGTGGGATATGACTGATATGATTCAGCCACAACAAACCACTGTCTCCCTCAGAGCTAACGAAAATAATACTCTTTAATTCTTTCTTGACCTCTCTACAATATTAGACATGGTTGACCATCCTCTCCTTCTTGATACTCTTTACTCTCTGGGTTTTTTATGACGTTGCTACTGGTTCTCCTCAAACCTGTCTGACTGCTACTCTCAGTCTCCTTTGCTGGTCGTGAGTCATGTCATACCTCCTAACTATGGGTATACCCCAAGGCTCTGCCCTGGACCTTCTCATCTTTCTCCACTCTTTCTTAGTGACCTTATCAGCTTACATGGTTTTAAGGATTGTCTTCATGCAAATGACTCACAGATCTGCATCTCTAGATCTGTTCTCTGTCTTGAGCTCCAGTCTTACTAGCACAAATTGCTACTGGACCATCTCAAACTCAACATGTCTAAAACAACTCATGTTTTCCCCTCTAAACTACCCCATTTCGAATTTCCCCATCTTTTAGGTTACCAAAGTTCACAACCCTAGAATCATCCTCAACCCCTTACTTTTACTCTGAATATTCAGTCACCAAATATTGCTATTTTTACCTCCATAGCAAATACATTCCCTTCTTTCCCCACAACCACCACCCTAGATCAAGTCCTCATCTCCTCTCGCTTTGATCATTTTAATAATTTTCTAATTGATCTCCCTGTCTCTAGTCTTTCCCCATTCCAATCCATTTTGCAAACAGCCATCAAAATGATTTTCCTAAAACACAGGTACGACTATGTTGTTCCCCTACTCAATAAACTCCAGTGGCTCCCTAATGCCCCTAAGATTGAATATGTAAAGTCCTCCTTGGCATTTAAAGTCCTTTACAATCTAGCCTCAATCTGTTCCAGCTTTCTTACTTATGGCTTCCTTTTACATGCTCTGCAGTCTAGCCAAACTAGCCTTCTTGCTGATCCTCATACGTGACACTCCATTGCTATGGTTTTACATTGGCTTGACCCCCATGCCTGGAATGTACTCCTTCTTCACATCCACTTCCACCTCTTAGAATCCCTATTTTACTTCAAGACTCAGCTCAGCTGCCACCTTATACGTGAACCTTTTCTCAGTCCTCTCAGTTACAAGTGCCTTCCCCCCAAATTGTCTTATGTCTCTTTTGTATATGCCAAAATATTTACATGTTGTACTTCTAGCTAGACTATAAATTCCTTGAGGGCATGGACTTTTTGCTTTTGTCTTTGTATGCCCAGAGCCGAGTTTAGTGCTTGGCATATAGTAGACAATTCATAAAAGCTCTTTAGTTGATTGACTGATTTAATTTAATTAACTCAATATTTTTAAAGGGCCTATTCAGCACTGGGGATGGAAAGATTAAGAAATGACACAAGTCTTGCCTTCAAAGACATTATAATAATATGATGGGAGGAGAGGAGCTAGATATATACACAATTAGTATAAGAGGGATAGACACAGATAGAGGTATGTTAGTAATGTTTAACAGTCAGCTTTCTGAGAACATGATTACACTTTTAAATTTAATCTGCATTATTAACATTTAATTAACATTTAATCTGTATTATTAACATTTTTTTCATCACTTACTTAAGTCTGTAGCAGGGGTGGGGAATATGTGGCCGCGAGGCCACATGTGGCCCTCTAGGTCCTCAAGTTTGACCCTTTGACTGCCACCTCCCGGTTGCTTTTGCCTTAAAAAAAAAATTCTCATGGTAATTATTTATCCCAACCAATTCTAGTCATTTGTCCCAGGTTCTTTCATTGACTGTCAGAGAACAGAGGACTGTGATCATCTGCCTCTAGGAAAGAAGGGTCTAAAAAATGTCCTTGTTTAGTTCAAGTGACTGCAGTATTTTTCCACACTACCCCCGCCCCCCACCTCCACCCCCTTTTCTTTTCGGAAAAGCATTCAAACCATGACTTGCAATCTCAGGATCTGCCAGGAGATGTCTCTATAGACAATCGTAGAGAAATAAAGTCTATACCTAACCCAAATCAACAGTAATGTGTACCTATGGTGTCACATGGTGGAACTGCCCCTAGCCAACTGTCTGCAACAAGTAAAACCTTAGTGATGGAAAATGAGAGATTTTCCTACCTAATTGTATATGTGTGTGTATGTATGTATGTATGTATGTATGTGTGTATATGTGTATATATGTATGTTTGATTTAAGAAATGCTTGGGAGGAGGGGAATGTATGTGTGTACGTGTATATTTTTAAATAAAACTGTAGGCAGTTTCCAACTTAAAAAAAAAATTGTCAATGAGTTATTTGTTTAGAATGACAGACATAATTTCCCGTAGAAAGGATATTATAAAAGGTGGTTAGGCTCCTGAGTTAATAGCAACTCGTATTCCTATGGTTCTTTAAGGTTTACAAAGCACTTTCATTAGCCAACCCTATGAAGGAGAAAGAACAAATAGTATTATTCCCATTTTTCAGAAAAGGAAAGTGAGGCCCAGAGAAGTATGTGAAGTGACTTATCCAGGGTCACCTAGGTAATGGGTTAGAGCTGGTCTTCCCGCTTAGAACTTCTATGTCCACATCCAGCTCTATTTCCGTGCTACCACACAAACACCCTAAAGTCTATTTAACCTCTAATGTAGCAGAAATACCAAATGTCTCCAACCATATTTGTTTCTATTATTTTTCATTGCCAGTGTATAGTATTTATATTCAGAAGTACATTCTGCTTGCTGTGCATGGCAAGGAAAGAATAGGATGGCATTGGGAACATACCTCTTCTCCTCCCCTACAGCTGCTGGCCACCCATTTGGGAGCAAGATAGGAACCATATCGTTTGAGAAAAATACCTTACTCTTCTGCGTATTGGCTGCTCTTGCATAAAGAGCATTTGTAAGTCAGGTATTTCGAAAGTCAAGGAATGCCTCAACTTTCAAGCATTTAACAACTCAATTCAAATCTACCAACATTTATTTAACATCCATTGTATGCAGAGCAAACCCATCAATAAAGTATAACATGAAATGCTATATGATGAGTGGATTGGAGAGATACAAAGAAAAATATTGCATAAGAGAGGTTTGAGAGGGAAAGGTCTTTGCCACTGGGGAGGGGGTTAAGCCAAAGAAGCTTCATAGACATTTCTTTAATTGAATTGAACTTAAAAAGATGGAAAATAATTCACTAAAAAAAAATAGTATATTCAAGGCCTACGCAACAGGGTTGGTAACATCACTGTGGCAGCTTTTGTTCCGGGAACAGAGGCGAGTATGTGTAGGGAGTGATATATAATAAGTCTCGACAGGTCCTGTCAAAGAGTAGAGGGCTTTCCAACCCAGGAGGAGTTTGAGTTTGACTTGGTAGGCAATAGTCTGCCACGGAAGATTTCTGAGCAGGAGAGTGTCAGGATTAGATCTAGGCAGAAGGGAGAATTACTGTCAGAAGCACTGAGTGGCGGGAGGAAGCCCACCTCTAATTAAAAATTTGCTAGGGACTAATATACAAAGGGTGTAATCCACATAGCTAATAATCACAGCAACGTGTAGATGCTACTGAAATTTGTCTCCTTTGGGGAGAAGCAGTGCCCACATCAGCATTCTAAAGACATGATGTAGTAAACAGCCTTTCTAATTAAAGGGGAAGGGATTTGGAGGAGACAAGCTAGAATAAAAAAGTATTTAAAAAAAAAAAAAACAAGGATGCCAGGGAGCTTTCAAAAGAAAGGGAAGGATTTACGTGCAGTAGGGAATGTCTGGGGGGCCTGATTCTGCAATGCCAATGAGTTAGTGGTATAATGGAAAGGGTTGATTTTATTATATTGAAATCAAGGCGAATTTTGCTTAAATAAAGCTATCAGACCTTGTTGGTTAATGATTCTACATGGAAGTTTACATCCTTTTGATAAAGCTCAGAAGGGTTTATCTGTATTATAATCAAATTGAGTATTTAAGACCTATTTTAAAAAAAAAACAAAACACCACCACCTCAAGATGAGAATTTATTAGGTCTTGGATTTAGAATTTAAAGGTGGTCTGGACCTCAATGACCATCCAGTCCAACCCATATCAGAATGGAATCTCTACTATAACATACTCAACAAAATCATCCCTTTCTTTATACACATGAGGAATGTTTAGCACCAAAGGGTTAGGTGGCTGGTCCAAGGCCATGCAGATAATAAAGATCAGAACCAAGGTTCAAACTCACATCCTTTGACCCAATACTAATGCTTTTTCATATATCAATCACATGGAATTAGAAGGAAGCATGACTAGGACCATTCTGCTAGATTTTGAGTTCAATTTCTGGCTAAAGTCAGGAATGATCCATGTACAAATCTGATGATTCATTAGCTGATTATCTGATGCCGGATAATAAATGAAATCTTAGACTCTTTTCTTTCAGGTTGCTTTTAAAAAAAAATATTGACAGCCATCTACCAGGGGAAGTGAAAGGAAAAAGGAAATCAAACTGGTGTATCTCAAAACATTTTAGAAACTCTTACAAAACTTCTGGCAGGACAGGTGGTTGAAACCCTAGTCTAAAATAAAGCTTTTGGATTATCCGTGGATAGCAATTATCCCTTCTGATTTCTGGTCCGCATTCCTGGGAAAAGTCAAGAGCTGACTCTGTATGAATATAGGGTTCAATAGATATACCAACGCATATCAAATACTTTGTGAGGGCTTTTTGTTTTTATTTTAAAGTTCCAACTTTATCCTTAAGGCATACACATCTTGCATATAAATGCACAAGTATTTATGAGAATTATAATATATGCTTTCACATGACCTTTCATTGAGAATCTCAAGGTACTTAATAAGCATTAACTAAGCCTCATGTAATCTTTGAAGTAGAAGGTTAAATAAACTTTGGAAAATGGAGAAACTGAGGCATAGAAAGGTTAAATAATTTGTACACAATCACTTTTGACCCATGACTTAGAATCCCAAATTAACATTTTAGTCATGGCAAGCAAATCTTTCCCTTATTTTAATGTGGCTTTCATCAGAATCTAACATTTGTATAAACTAATCACAGACATAAGTACAAGAATGTGTTTCAGTGAATGGAAAATCCAGAAAGAGACTCTTTGCCTAAACCTGCATGGTTTACTCTTGACATGCACATGCATTTGTCAAGAAAAAAACCCTCTCTGCAGGTTGTTCATTTATATAAGGAGTAGTGAGTGTGGATTAGTATTGAGTGCTGGATTTGGAGTCGCTAAGACGTTGGTTAAAATTCCACCTCGGACAGTTGCTTGCCCTGTGATCCTGGGCAAATCACTTAACGTCTCTCTGCTTCAGTTTCTTTATCTGTAACATGAGGGGTTGGACTTGATGATCTCTTAGGTCCCTTCCAACTTTTAGGCTGTGACCCTATGAATAATTTCCTGAGGAGCCATTCTTCAAAATTCTTTAGTTCAGAAACATGAGCAAAAATGTTCACAGTATAGTATGAACTACGAGTATTGTATGTGTCATTCAATTTAGTAAATATCCAGTAAGCGCTTATGATATAAATGGATGTATAAAAGAATTGAAAATCCAACATTTCTACCTCTCTGTCACTTAATTAGCTGTGGGACTCTAGACAGCTCAGTATTTTAACCTGTGTTTCTGCTTCCTCATGTGTAAAATGGGAGGGTTAGAGAAGATGGCCTTCAAGGACCTTTCGAGCACTAAATCTATGATGCTATGATGAAAACATGAATTCAGAAATGCACCAAAGTACACTAGGCATTTAAACTGTTTTGGGTACTAGAAATTAAAACATAAAGAGTAGCAGCCCCTACCTCAGGAAACTTACAATCTATTAGAAGGATTTAGACACAATGAGGAAGATGCGTAGATAATGTTTATATTAGAAGTGATACAAATGGACAAAGAAAGTTCACTTCAGTTATATTATTTGTCTTCTTTACATTTATATCAGAATGTTTCGGTGTCATCCCTAGAGGCAGCTATGTGGTACAGAGGACAGAAAGCTAGACCTGAAACCAGGAAGACTTGAGTTCAAATTCTACTAGCTATATGAGTCTAGACAAGTCACTTAAGTTCTGTCTGCCTGTTTCCTCATCTGTAACACAGGGTTAATAATAGCACCTGCTTCCCAGGATTGTTGTAATGGTCAAATGAGAGAATATCTGTAGAGTGTTATGCAAACCTTAAAGTGCCGTGGAAATGCTAGCTATTCTAATGGTTATTATTACTGTTATCTACCACAAACCTAACAAAGGCTTAAGTTCATAGAATCATTGAATTCAATCCATCAAACCTTTATTAAATACCCCTAAGCGCATGTCACTTTAGATAGAAAGACAAAAAGCAAAAAATAGCGTCTGGGGGATTTAACACATAAACAAGGAGGTAAGTTTAAGCACATTTGAGAAGGAGGAAACACTGGGGGAATCAGGGAAGACTGCAAAATGTAGGCAGCCACCACCCTGAGTTAAAGGAAGCTAAAGATGCTACCAGAACTAGCAGGATGGTGAGAACTGAATTTGCCAAGGTTAGGAAAGAACAAGGAAGGCGCTTTGGCCAGAGTGTATGAAGTGTGGCAAATCGGGAAAGGTGTGACACAATCTGGAGTCAGATTGGGAAGGATTCTAAATGGTGAACTGAGAAATGTGTGTTTTAACTTAGACACAAAAGGACGTCACAGAAGATTCTTGATAGGATCAGGTCAAGTACTTTAGGAATTATTCCCATTAGCTTGTAAACTCCTTGAGGGCAGGGACTGTCTTTTGCATCTCTTTATATCCCCAGTACTTACCACAGTACCTGACACATATTAGGTGCTTAATAAATGTTTATGGAATGAATGAATGAATGGATGAGAGAGGGGGGAAGACTAGAAGCAGGAAAAGCAAACAGGAAGCGGTTTGCTAGCAGATAGAGTGTCAAATTTAGAGTTGGGAGCATGTGCGTTCAAATCCTGCCTCAAATCCTCAGTGGTTGTACAACTCTGGGAAAGTCTACTAGCCAATCTATGCCTCAGTTTGTAAAATGAGGGGGTTGGATTTGCTGGCCTCTAAATTCCAACAATTTATGGTTAGTCATCGACTCCAAACCCCTCTCTTTATGGAGAAGTAAATTGAGGCCCACAGAGCAAAGTAACTTGGTGGTTGTACCCTTCTGAATTTAAGTAAGAATCTGGGTACTCACTTGGCTGTTCAGACTGCCATTAAAGAAGCTGTGGTTAACATTAGTAAGGAATGGATTCCTGAAAGAATTCAATATTGAGAGGCATTTATAACTTACTGAGACTTTGTTGAAATCTGTCCAAATCTGTTCCTTTTCATTCTTTGTTCCTTCTCTGTCCTTGGAAGAAAAAAAATGGATTGGAGTCAGAGGAGTTGATTTCAAGTATTGGCTCTCCAACTGACATTCCTGACCTTTAGCAAATCACAGACTCTGAGCCTCAGGGTCCTCACCCGTATAATGAGGGATTTTGATTAGATGATCCCTAAGGTGCCTTTCTGCCTTTCATTCGTCTTATTTCTGTCTTTTCTCCTTGCTTTCCTTGCCAGTATTTATTTTCTTCCTTCTCCTCATTCTCTCAACCTGACAGGGGTTGTTTGCCTCATGTTGTTTCCACTGGCATTGTAACCATCATTCCTACCTGTTCATCTCGGAACTCTACAAGCTTAGGGATTCTTTGCTTCTCATATTGTTTTGTTTCATGCCAGATTTGAATTCGTTTGCATCAAAAACCCATCTTGAGTTGCAAAAGTTACAGAGTTTATTTTTCAGGAGAAGTATTTATGTGGCTGTGGAAGTCTTCAAATTTTAGTATGATGTGTTTATTATGATGTATTATTAGACTTTGATAATAGCCTTGCTTTAACACAACTTCTGAAATTAACTCCCTCTTAGAAATCAGGGAAAGTCCTGTGTAATTTGAGAGCATTATGTTTATGATACTGGTAACCAGCCTTTCTGGAGTGTAAGGAAAAATTAAGAAGGAAGATCTAGGCAGAAATAATGGGATGAAGAAGAGGAAGGGAAACAGAGATTGGATGCTATTGGAAGATCTGGGAGGCAACAGTGGCCTCCTATAGGTTTATGAGAAAGGGAAGTCAGTAGCAGGTACAATGGAAAGAGAACTGGACCTGCCTGTGTTCAGGTCCTGTTCGGACCATCAACTCACTGTGTGATCTTGGGCAAGTTACTTAACCTCACTAACCCTCAGTTTCTTCATCTGTGAAATGAGAAATTTGACCTAAGTGATCTCTAAGGTCCTTTCCAGTTTTGATGACCTACAAAAGATTACAAGTCTGCAGGAGGGGGTCACAATGAAGGGTAACAGGTAGTGAAAATGCTGAAATCAGATTGGAGACTTAAGGAGAAAATATTAGAAAAAACAAACCCAAACTCCTGTTCCAAGTTACTTGTTTAAAAAAAATCGGCTGTCCATAATTTCCCCCATATTTTTCTGCTTGGACACCAATAGGAAGACTCTATGTCAGCTACTGAACTATATGCTGAACTATACCTACTATGATTATGTGTGAATTAATGGTCACAATATCACAATCCTTGGGAAAACCTATGTAACCTGCAAGAATTAATGCTACATTTCTCATGAATATCTTTCTTTTTCCTCCTTCCATACCTAGTTTGGAATTGAAATGGTCCCACATTCAATTGCCCCAGACTGAATATGAGGTGTGTGAAAACGTGAACACATTGCCAGTGAAAATCACCAGGACAGGCCATTCTATGGAGTCAGCCTTTGTTGGAGTAAAGGTAACTTTAAAATGTAAAGTTATAAACCTGAGTGTAAGGTTGCTGAAAGTGCTTGGTGAAACCTTCCTGTGACCTGGAAACCTTCCCAAACAATCAATGTGAATTCACATTCCACCCTACTCCTGGGATTTTGACGGTGAATTCTTCTGAGGTCATTCCAGCCTCTGTTCATGTTCATTTGTATATGACTGAAATGTGTTCTGAATGAACCCCACCTATAGAACTTTAGGTGGTTATCTGCATAAAGTTTGAATTTTGATTTCATAATCATATAGTTAGGATTAGTTCACTGACAACATATGATTTAGAAATAGAAGCTTATTTCCCTCCTGCTCCAGTAAGACTAATAGGAGTAAAGAAAATTACATAAATGAGGCACAGTGAATTCTATGTATTATTTAATTTGTGGATTATATGTAAGAAGTTTTAATCCCAAACTAGCTTCCTCCTACCACCTAACACACTTAAAAGCTTTCCTTCCTTTCTTTCCTTCCTTCTTTCCTTTCTTCCTTCTTTTCTTCCTTCTTTGCTTCCTTCCTCCCTTATTTCCTTCCCTTCTTCCTCCCTTCCTTCCTTCTTCTTTTTTCTTTTCTCACTCCCTTCCCTCCTTTCTTCCCTCCTTCCTTACTTCCTTTCTTTTTTCTTTGTTTTTCTTTCTCCCTCTTTCTTTCTTCCTTGTTCTTTTCTACCTTCCTCTCCATTCATTCATTCAACAATAGACCATCCCCTTCTTCAGTTGATATATTCATAGAATAAATCATAATTTAATATTAGCCTAGGCCCACAAAGAATTAGAAGGTTGAACTTTGCACAAATTTGTGCATTTTTGGAACGTTCCAAAGCCAAGTAGAGATGATTTTCAGAATATCTGCTATTTTGATTATCTGTAACACCCTTCATTAGTATAGATAGTCAAGAATTAATCATAGTTAATCATAACCCTTTTCACAATGGAAGTGTTCCAGAAGGGCTTATTTCAGGATGAAATAAGATTCCTTTAAGGGAATAAAAAGAGAGAATAAAAAGGAAGCTTTGGCAAAATTAAACCAAGAATATCCTTGCCCTACCTCACTTTTAGAGAAAAGGACAAATATTAGGCTCTATGAAATCATATCTATTTTAAGCCTCGATTATAATAGATCAAGTATCTATGAAACACTTATTTTCTAATAAGGCCAAAAGGTAAGGTGAGGTGCTTATGCTTTAAAAAGAGGCTTATTTCCTATGTTCACTGACATAATAAACATTCATCCATTAAAATAGCCAAGAGCATAGAAGCAATATGGTTAATGTTGGTTCAGAAGGTTCAGAAGCCCTTGATTCAAATCTTGGCATGGCCACTAATTATTTGTATGAACTTAGATCTGTTTCTTCTCCTCCCTGGGGCCTCAGTTTCCCTATCTGGATAATGAGGAGATTGGATAAGCTCTCTAAGGTTCTTTCCAGCTTTAAATTTGATAATGTTCCATATGCGTGTACGGTTGATTATTTACAGAAATATCTGATGATGTGCCTTTGTCTTTTCACATATTCTTCTCTGCCTGTGTAGAAAATGCCATATGTTCCCGAGTTTCTGCCAGTGCCATTATCCACTTTGCCAATATAGAAATAGTTGATGTGATTTTATACTTACTCCTATTTTTGACTAAATAAGCAGTAGTAACTACATCATGAGCTGTAGGATCAGACTTGAAGAATGTCAGAGTTGAGCTCATCAAATCCAATCCCTCATTTTACAGATATGGAAACTGAGGATCACAGGAGTGAAGGGGCTTGCCTAAATTCACATAGCTAGTGTGTGTGACAGATCTATGAGTTAAAACAAACTCTCTTGGCAAATCATAGAATATATTTGCAAACTTCAACATGCTAATATGTAGTAGTTATTATTATGTTTTATTTTTACTGATGTAGTTTTCTTTTCACTATGCCATGATCTCTACTCCCCATCAGCCTGAGTTTGCAGTCCTTCTTTCCTGAGGCAAATCTACCATGTATTTCTGTGTGAATTCAAGGCTCACACAAACTTCATCTTTACATTATTGGCCATATGACAAAAAAAGGAGGAAAAAGATGATGAGCTTTTATTCTATGCTCTTGGCATATGATTAAATCATTCTCCCTAATCTAACAGACCTCTCTACCTGCCTTGATCTGTCCTATTTCTTTTCTCACATAAGCTTCTGCACACTCCATGGTGGTAAATACTAGATAATTGCACATGCAGGTCTCATGCAGGGACCCAAGTGTAATGGAACCTCCAGCATATGGTAAATACAGGTGTACAATAGCCTGCCACTTCTCAATAAGAGATTGTTCCACGGGAGCTTGGGCATCACAAATAAAGAGGGAAGAAAAGCAATGGAGACAATACTAGGAAGGACCATCTGATAAAAATACTTCCAATTCAGACATGTTAAAAGATACCCATTCTCTTTGTTCCTCTCAGAATTTTTTTTTAATGGAGATATTATTTGAGGTTACTCTAGAATGCAATTTGAAAGAAAGTAAGAAGGTGCTATATTTTACACCTAAGAAAAGAAAAATATTTTTACAATTCATTCCATTTTATTTCTATTAAGGAAACCCACTCATTGTAAAAGAAAAGAAAAAAGAACCTATTTTCCAGTAAATTAGCTTCTGAGAAGATTCTTGCCTCCAGAATCTTCAATGATTCCATTAAAAATATACTACGCCTACACACAAAATGAATAAACTCAATATTGAAAACAAATCCGGCAGCATGGGTTTGGGCAGGCAGGACACAGAAAACATGAACCTATCCAATTTATCTGAATTTACATCACTAAAAGAAAGCTTTTCCCCTCTCCCCCTCTCCTTCCTTCCCTGACTCCTTCCCCCTCCCATCCTTTTTAAGGTCAACCAAGTATCGGCTACAATTGGAAAAGATTTCACTGTGAATCCATCTAAGCTGATTCAGTTCGATCCAGGTATGTTTTGCCATGACAATTTGCTTTGCTTTTTTGGAGGGGAAACTGGGAGTTTGTAAAGAGGTGTACATGGTGTGTGACACTGTATATTAGATAGCCGTGGCCAATTAGAAATTTTCTAACGTCCATGGATTCTTCATACTCTCGTTTCCCATCCTTAAGTTAGTTGTTCCAATCAGAGAGAAGTGACCTGAAACTCTAGGCCTTTCCACTTACTTTTACCACAGTGGGTTCCTCTAACTGGCATATTACTATTTGTAGAAGATCTGTCTGTGACTCAGTAATCAGATGACTGGTAATTTTCCTTGCCCTCTGCACCCTAATGTAAACCTTCCTCTCCCAGAGGTTGGAAACAAACAGACATTCATCTCATTGGATGGGCTTCTGTGTTGTCCAGGCTCAGGGGCTGACCTGATTCTTAGTATTCTAAAGCAAAGGGCTAGGGAAGACCTGAAGTAAATGGAGGCCTGAGGATGGGGACCAGGATCTAGGACCACATTAGAGCACTAGTAAGTCCACCATTTTTGGCAGCTACTATATGATACTTCATAAGAAGTTGGGGCAGAAGAGGAGCCCCTATTCTGCCCCAGAAAATTGAGCAAACCTGTATATAAGACAAAGGGAGTCTATTCTTAACTCTTACCCGAGCTTAAAACATGGAGTATGAGAATTTGTTATTTTTATTTTAATATGTAAGATTTTTAGATGTTACTTGGTCAACAATTATGCTGTTCTCCTATAGTATTTAACTTTCTGACATTCTTCAAGCTGACTATATGCTATGTAAAGAATGACTGCAGTTAGTTTCTTTTTCATCCCAATTCAGTACCTCTTGATTGGTGAACTCGTATTCTCTAAGTTTATACCATGAAAGTACAAGCTCCCGTAGATTCTACCACTCTGGAAGAGTTTGAGTTTGACTCATGACCAACTGTGTGTCTGTGACTGAAGACCAACCTACCCTAGTTGGGAGAGGCTCATCACCAAAAGGTTAGCCAGAGGGTGATGAATTTTTCAGCTGCAGGCATTCTTAAAGACCATCTATTATGGCAGGAAGTTTCAGATCTGCATTGGTGGAGCCAAATTAACAAGCAATTTTTATTAAGTGTCAGACTCTAAGCAGTGATGGGGATATCTACACAAATGAAATTCGTATAGTACTGAAATAATGTCTGATTGCCTTCTTCTGATTCTGTTCAGTGACTGTGAACCCTCCTGCTAGGGTCAAACAAGATGGGAGGGCTTGATTGACTTCACTGTGCCTTGTTTTCTACCTCTTACGAGGACAAATCTTACCTCTCAGTTTTCAATAGGCTTCAATAATTTGTCTTGTGATTCCAAATGGAGTTGAGTTTTGTTACAAGTTTAAGCTTGGGTTTGGTTTTCAGTAAACTCTGAGCAGGCTAATTATTGTTCTATCTAGATTGATAGATCTTTGAACAGGAAATTAAGGGAGGCTCTGGAATGTCCTTCCCTGAATATTTAAAAGAAAAGGCTAAATACCCATCTATCTAGGTTGGTCTGGGTATAATTTTTTTCCAACACTAAAGATTTCTGGAGGTCCCAGTTAGCCTCAAGTTTTAGGGATACTTTTGAATGCTTCAAGAAATAATATAGATGGAGAAGGAAGGTGGTTTGATGGTCAGTAATAGACATGCAAAAAAGGTCTTAACTGCCCTCAAGAAATTTATAGTCTCCATGATCCCTCTGCCTTCAATTACTCATCTCTCCAACTCATCCTTCATGGAGCTATCAAAATGATCTCCCTAATACATCTGATCGTGGCATTTCTTTATTCAAAAGCCTTCTCATTTCTGGACATCGAAATCTCTCTTTCTTCAAGGCCCAGATCAGGTGCCACATTCTCCAGTGAAGCTGTCCCTGATCCCCCTCATGTGAAAGTGATCTGTCCTTCCTCAGTTTTTTTTCTGGATGCCTTTGTCTGTATGTCCTTTTTACCTTATCTTATTCTGTCTTGTACAGTATCATACTTATTTGGTCCCTCTTTCCTGTCTTTTCTTTTTCAAATACACTTTCCACACTGCTGCCAACATCATCTTCCTAAAGCATAGTTCTAATGATGTCACTACTCTATTTTAAAATATTCAGTAGTTCCCTGTTGTTTCCAAGATAAAAGTAAAAGTCGGGCTAGAACTGAAATCCCTCCACAATCTGGGTCCAACCTACTTTTCTAGCTATATTTAATGTTGTTCCCCTTCACACACTCTTCTCCGTCTCCCCACCTCTGCAGGCATTGGGATAGCCAATGACAAGGCACAGAGCCAAGAGATGGACTATCATGTTTAACTTCAAGCGGGCCGGTGTAGCTATAGAGAGGATAGAAGGGAGTAAAGTGTAGGAAGACTGGACAGTGAGAACTAGAAAATTCCAGCATGGTTGTGAGCCTGTGTGACTAGAAGGATTGCGGTGCTTTGGATAGCAATAGGGAAATTTGGAAAAGAAGAGGGTTTGGGAGAGACAGCGAATTCTATTTTCAACATGTTGAGTTTGAGATCTAAGATTTCTAGTTTCATATATCTAAAAGACAGCTGATGATTCAAGATTAGAGTTTAAGAGCAAAACTAGGGCTGTAAATATAGATCTAAGAACCATCTGCATCAAGATGGTAATTAAACCCATAGGAGCTGATGTGATCAATTAGCAAGATGGTATAGTGGGATAAGAAAAGAAAGCCCAGAACAGAGTGTTGTGGGGACACCTACAGTTAGTGGATATGACCTGGATGAAGATCTAGCAAAGGAGATTAGGAAGGAATGATCAGACAGGTAGGGGGAGAATCAGGAGAGAGTCTTGTCAAGAAACTTTGGAAAGGAGAGAGAATCCAGGAGGAGAAGGTGATTAACTGTGACAAAGTTTTCAGAGAGGTCGAGAAGGATGAAGATTGAGAAAAGGCCATTAAGATTGGCAGAGTGTTTTTCTACTGAGGGTTAGGGATGCTGTCATTTTTTCATCTCTCTAACATGAGCACCAAACACAATACCATCCATTCTTTCAAAAAACACTTATTAAACATTTATACCAAGCACTATGCCAGGCACATGGCATGTGCCTTCATAAAACTTATAGTCTAGTAAAATATACACAGCTAACTATAATGTATAATATTACATGATAAGTTCATTAAGGACATAAAAATGCTCTGTGAGATCTGAGGGGCAAGGTCATTACCAATGGACTTCTTAAGGGGAGATGACAATATAGCATAGTTCAAAATTCAATAGGGGAAGATGAGGGGGACAAGGTGTAATGTAGCAAGTGTTTGATAAATGCTTATTGAATTGAATATACCATAGGAACAATCTACTTCAGATATCATCTACCACCTTGAGTATAACAAGTTAGCAATAAGCCAGGATTTTTCAAGTACAAAATAATTTCTCCCCTACCCATGCCAAAGCTAATTTCTTCTTTATGGGAAGCCAAGGATATATCCTACTTTTCTCCAATACTGTACTGCTCATTAGCAAAGCCTTAACAGAGAATTTGGTGCTTCATGGTAACTGTCATAAATATGGTACCAGTGAAACACACTGGAATAATCAGAGAGCTGTAGAACATTGAGCACCAGGAGAGTATATAAGATGAGGATTTATTTAGGGAAAAAGGCTTAGAAGAATTTAAGCATCCTACCAAAGGGGAACTATGGCTGAAAACTATTCAAAATGAACACTGAATAAAACAAAGGAGTTAATGAATCAGTCGATTAATGTTTGTTGAGTACCGACTATGTGCCAGGCACTGGGGTTATGAATACAAAAATGAGATACTTCCTACCCTCCAGAGGCTTACATTTCACTGAAAGGATACAATATATTCATAGAGAAGTAAAAACAACACTTACTAGCTGTGTGACCCTGGGCAAGTCACTTAATCCCAATTGCCTAAAAACAAAAAACCAAAAGAGAAGTAAAAACAAATTATATGCAAAATAAACACTAAGTGATAGGAGGGAGTAGGGAAGAAGGCATTAACCACTGAGAGAATCAGGAAAGGTGCTTTGGAGTCAGTGACCCAAGACAAGATTTGAAAGGAGCTAGGGGTTCCAAGAGGCAGAGGTGAGAGAGAAATGCTGTCTTCTTCCCTCTCCGCATTTGCTATGTTCCTTCTTTCCCTAAAAAAGCCTTTGTCATCTTCACAGGGGCACCACAGAGACCAGAAGAGATGACTGTTCATCCCACCATAACAGCAGCCGCATGTCTGGGTTGGGGGTCTGTGTTCAGAGCATCAAAGCTGCTTTTATTAAGGTCCCAAGATTACTAGGAGCCGAGCTTAATTGTAACTCCACAGGCAAAGGCAGACAGAGAAAGAGAAATACTGGCTTGGGTTATTTCTAGAAACCACGCCCCCTAAATTATCTCCAGTAGGATATCAAAATCTTAAGTATGACATCATGGTGGAAGGGGGAGGGAGACCATTTCTTGGCTAGGAAACATGCTGGAAGCCAAGGCAGAGTGTCCATGGAGACAGCCCCCTTAACAAATAAGTCATTTCAAGATCTCTCTGCCCCCTCCCATACCACAAACTCCTACCAAACCATCATCCTAATTATCTCTGGCACCAGCATTTTGAGATTTTTTTTAAAGCAACTACTAAGATTTTAAGATTTTAATACTTGTTTATTCTCAACCAAAGAGGGAAAATGAGGTAGGTCAGTCAGGAAAATGGAACCTCAAATATGGTTGGATAACCATTTTGTTTCTCCCACATAAGGCGGCCAATTTTTTTTCTTTTTGTTACAGTGTTTGCCTTTATAGGAAATCACCATTGTCCAGGAACAAATGTGTTTTAGTGTTATTTGGGGGAACAGCAGGAGTGCAGTCAGTCAGGAAGAGCACAATAGATCACCCAGGCTACTCCAGCCTTGCTGTAGACATGTTAATTCATATATTTCTCTGACACCTAGGTTGATTGAAATAGCAATTAAAGAGTAATTAAAATGTTTACTTCTTGTAGGAATGTCAACTAAGATGTGGAATATAGCAATTACCTACGATGGATTAGAAGAAGATGATGAGGTCTTTGAAGTAATTCTCAACTCCCCTGTGAATGCTGTTCTTGGCACAAAGACAAAAGCCAGAGTGAAAATTGTGGACTCAAAAGGAGGTATTCTTTTGATTCTCATCTTGAAATCAGGGGCAGTCTTGGCTCTGCAGTCCACTTAGCTTTCAACAGCCAATGTGCTTGATAACGCCTTCAAATCAAAATGCTTAATTTCTTGTCAAGAAAGCAACCTGGGCCATGGTAGGCCCTTTATCCTGGCATCAACTTCATGCTGTTTTCCTCCTGCTAAGAACTTTTGCTGGAGAAAAGCAACAAGTCAGAACAGGGTTGTTGTTGGTGTGTGTGTGTGTGTGTGTGTGTGTGTGTTTTCTCCTCCTACCCTTTTTCTATTTTCTCAGAGGGGACAAAAAAAATGTCATTGAAAAATCTATCGATAATTATTTTCCCCTAGAGATCGCAGAGCTGTAATTATCCTCCTCTGTCAAAGAGATCTCTGAATGCCTAAAACCCCAGCCCATATTACAGCAGGACCAGGAAAATCACGAGAGGAAGCAGTTGAAGAAAATTACAAATGAAAGATGCAGCTGGCTTGGGAATCCAGGAGCAGCTGGAGAATATTAATGAATTACCTTGGGCCCACCCGAGCCAACTAGGTTCTGTGTGGCATACACTGCAGAATAGCCTGTAGAACCAAATAATGTGAAGAATCATGTCAGCCTTTGGTGTTCAAGCCTTTTTATTTTCCCTGACAAGCATCTCAGTAGATGGCTCACCACATTTCAGAGACTCTGTTAATATCTAATATCCTCAGTTCTCCTTTCCATTTGTGTACCCCAGTTTTTACCTCCCTCTTACTTATAACCAGTGTCCTGAAATACAATAAAAATAGTGTCTCTAGCTCTTGTTCTCTCCTTTTAATTCAGAAAGGAAGAGATGATGAAAGAAAGGAAGAAGGAAAGGAAGGAAGGACAGAAAGGGAGAGAGTAAAGAAGCAAGAAAAAAAGAAAGGAAACAAAATGGAAGGAGAAAAGGAAGGAAATCAGACACTGCTCTTTTTCCTTCATAATATGCCCACAACATTTCTAAATTAATTTCTTTCTCAGGAGGATTTTTATAAACCTGAGACTCCCCACATGAAGCATGAAACACCCTCAAGGAAAATATTTTGACCTTAGACTTTTAGACACTTATTTCCCCAGATATCTGTTTAAAAAAAAAAAAAGCTTTTTGGGCTTCAGACAGAAGTAGTGTCTTTTGGATTTGGCATTTTTGTTGTAATAGTGACTATTGAACCATACAGAAAGGAATGGTTTCATGGTCTTACAAAATCTCTAAGCAATCTCTGTTTCTGTTGCATGGCATCAGGGAGGAGTGTCGGTAGTATGCATTGTCTTTGGAATGGCAATTAACAAAAAGAGGTATTCAGAAATACTTTAACAATAAAAGAGAGATGCAAGTTTTTTCCAGATTCTTAGAGGGCTGAACTTTAAAAAGTGAAACCAGTTTTGCTATATGTATACTCATTCTTATTACTCAATAGTCACACTTTCCATGAGCTGAAGTGCACGGCTCTCCTGGAGAGAAACTGATAGAAAAGGAAGGAGTTACTGGCAAATGACAAACAGGTAACATCTGGTAGAAAACTCATCCATCCACTTTTAGTGATAAGCTGTTCCATGAGATCAGTTATCTGCTTACGTAAAATGAACAAAACTGACCATCTGCCATCTTGTGTGATTTCAGGTCGGTGCCACCATTCACATTCCTCTGGCCAAATCCAGTACAACTCATGGGGGAAAGGCATGTGGCTCCCACTTTCCCCAGGCTCATCATCACCCTCCATTCTTGATGGGATCCATTTGGAAGGAAGATACCCTTCATCTTCCAAAGAGGGGATAACACCCAGCAGAGGGGACAAGCTTCAGGACTTTGACTTAACTGATATTCCCAGGAAAAGGCTTAGGACGGTAGGAAATGGCAAAACAGTAAGAACCCCATGCAATTTAGAAATAAGATGGACAATTATCTGGGATGTTATTGACAGGATTTTACTAAAGAACCAAAATATTCTTAACTTTCCTGAAACAATTAAATGAGGTATTCCAAATCTTATGGGGGTGGTCTTTTAAGGGTCTCCTAATGGTCTCCTTGGCATAGTACTGTCCTTATCCAAGTGGTATATCATTTCCCAACTTTGGGCTTCAAGTCTTTTTCTTCCCCCAGCAATGGTGATTGACTTGCGTTTTGTCATTCATAGTCCTGTACTTGGCTCCTCTTGATTAAGGGAATGTATTTTCAAGACAGAGGTACAATCCGTTGTCATGAAGCCAGAGGCACACTATCGTACTCACAGTGGTCTCAAGCCTATAAGTTTGAATGCTAGGGGTATATATAGTGCTTTCACTCTGACCGAGCTAACTGGTCACATTGTCATATCCATATGTGTGGATTTATATATGTTCTACAAACTAAGCTACAAAACACGTTTTCTTTTTCTCATTAGGGGAATGCAAAGAAACAGAGAATTAATCAATTGTTTATAGATCTAGATCCCCTCTGATTTTTAAAAAATTCTAATGAATTTGGTAGATTTAACATGTCTTTAGATTAGAAACACACTTCTTTAAATTTTTTTCAAGCCCAAGTAAGTTTTAACTTTCAAGTTTTTCTTAGTTGTGCAATGAGAAGAGTATTACATTTGAAGTCAGAGGGTCTGGGCTCAAAGCCCCATTCTGTCACCACCTATATGGTCTTGGGCAAGTCAGTTACCTCCTATGAACCTCTCAATCATCTTTCAAATAGGGCAGTTGAACTAGCCAACCTCTAATGCTTCCTATTACTCTAAAGCTCTGATAATCGTTATTGTCCCAACCCAATTTTATGCCACTGGAAAGAAAACTCTAATGTTATTTTACTGTCTGTTCTTTTCAGGTTCACCCATCATCTGTTTATAGAAATGAAACAGACATCGTTTTTAGAGTAAGAATTCTCTGAAAGAATTATTCCATTCTACACTTGGTTATATGTTATATGTGATGGTATGATTATGCTTAGGAGTAGAGATTGTTTCATGCAGCTATCATTTCCTTTATTTTGTCTAGATGCATTTTCATTGGAGGACTTTTTTGAGTTTTATCTTGTAATGTTCAGTAGTCAGAATAAAAAAAATGACTTTTTTTTTTGCTTTTGACCAAATAAAAAGTAGCTAATTTGGGGGGGGTCTTGTCTGACTTTTGTTGTTTCTGTCTTAATGTTAAGTACCATGGTATGGTTGCTCTAAAAGTAGAGGATGAGAGATCTACGATAAACATGGAGAAGCCCAGAGAATCTATCATTAATCAGAGACCACAAAAGAAAAGCAGGAAAATAGAACCACTACAGGCAGATAAGATGGAAAGAATGCCCAATTTACAGTCCCCCAGTCAGGTAGGAATCATTTATGACTTTTCATTAAGCTTTTGACAAACTATTTGTTGTCATTGACACCTGTAAGTTTCTAGACTGGTCCCAAGATTTGGTGCAATTTATTTAACATAAAGACATACAAACCAGAGGGAGGATTGATGTCTTATGGTCTTGTAAAGTAATGGTCCTACAGCTAAGTCCATTCCCACCTTCTTTTGTCATCATAGGACCAGTCACCATCCTTTCCAAAGAACTGCACATTAGCATTAAAAGGACTCTTTCACTTTGAGGAAAGTCTCCAAAAATTATATCACTGCAATGGAACTTCATGGAAGCCATGGAGTCCAAAAGACAAGGTGGGATGCATGCTTAGCTGAAGAATGTTCTTGCTTAAATCTGCTTTGGAAGCCTGTGTTTGGTGGGGACGGGAGATGGTGCAGGGAAAGGCATTAATATGGTAGACAATGTCAACATTTAGTGTCAAAGATTATGTGACCATTCATTCATTTAACAAACATTCATTAAAAACTCACCCTATGCCAAACACTGTGTTAGGCACTGGGGAAGACATGAAGATTAAATGAAGTATGATTTCTGCCCTCCTGGTACTTAGAGAAGAAATAACGCACAAATACAGTTATAAAGTACACTCTTACATGACCAGTCTGTCAGATTCAGAACAAAATCTCCTGTGAAGACCAGAGTGAAGATTGTCCTAGCAGGATTTTGGAGAAAGTTGCATATAGGAGATAACTGAGTTAAATTAATCAGATTAAAAAAAAAGGAGACCGTGTGTTCCAATGGGAAAATTACTTCCCCTAAAGTGTTTTTCAGTAATTCACTCATTAATTGATTAAATACACATTTAAACTTCTATATTGGTGATAAAAACAACCAGAGGAGAAAAGCTATAACCTATAAAATACTGCTGAATTTGATGTTGTTTTTGTAGAAGACCACCTTCCTAAAGGTGAAGAATTAGCGTACTGTCTACTATTTAAATAAATAAATGAGCAGAGGGCTTTCCTCCTGCCAAGAGATGATTGTAGATTGTAAAGGGCATGACTGTGTGAACACTGACCATTCATTTCAGGAAGGGAATGAAAGAACCTGTCCCACTGGATGGAGCCCTCAAAATAGCCACTGCTACTCCTTGATTACAGAGCAAAAGGTCACCTGGAATGAAGCTGCTCAAGCTTGCAGGGAGAAGTAAGAGATCCTCTTTCATATTTTGACTTGTATTTCTTTATTCAGTTTTCCTTTTTTTTTTCTTCTTTTTTTTTTTTTTGGCTAGGCAATGGGGTTAAGTGACTTGCCCAGGGTAACACAGCTAGTAAGTGTTAAGCGTCAGGTCAGATTTGAACTCAGATCCTTCTGGCTCCAGGGTCAGAGCTCTATCCACTGAGCCAACTAGCTGCTCCCAGTTTATGTATGATTTATGTGTGTGTATGTATGGTGTTTTGGTCATGGATTTTTTTTTTGGAGGGAGGGAGTGGGTGCAGAAGGATGAAGGTCATAACCTTCCTTTTGCTCTCAGAGGACTTCTGAAAACCCCACTGTAGATCAAAAATTGCTGTGATGACCTGAAAACTGATTGAGTGCGAACTGACCCTTAGGTTCATGTACTGGGATACCACCAGACCTTGCCTGTCTCAACAGTCCCTCCTCTCTGGCAACCTTACCACCTCCATTCTTGGCAAATGGGAACAGAGATTTTTCTAGGTCATCAGCCTTATAGGCTCCTGTTTTACTAGGTAGGACTCAAGGCAATTTGATTTGAAAATGACATCAGATGATAATGAAAGACTTGTAGCATCAAGTCTGTGGCAATGCAGAAAGCAAGTCCCTGATGTTGTTGAAATAAGAATGCTACAGAACATTAAAAAGAGCCCTGACTAGTGTCTGTTGTCATGGGACCTGGGTTCAAATCCCACCTCTGATGATTACAAGTGTTACCCCCCAACCACAGTTTCCTCATGAAGGCCTTGTAAGCAAAAGGCAAGCCCTGGTCCATTTGCACAGCAACTCCTAAGGGACTGTGATCTACACCCGTAAAGTGTAGATGCTCACACATCTAAAACCATAGGTCTTTGGACTTATGAAGTCTTATTGGCTCTCTTGTCCACTCCCGACACTCTGGGTCATTGGAATTCAGCCAGACTCTCACTCTATTAGCTCCAACTTCTGGGAATGACTGGGCAGAATGAACAGCCTGGCCCCTCATTAAATTTTCCTTCATGTCGCACCTATCAGCCAAGCCCCAGCCAAAGGAGCCTTAGGCGTCTGGGTTGCCTCGTTGTTGCCAAGGAGGTAGGTTGAAGTGAATCTCCCAAAATGTTTAAAATATGTATCCTTCTGGCACTTGCTGCTAAAAGAGAAATAAAGCATTAATTTTGTCCTTCCATTTATAAACAGGGAGGAAAAGTGTCATAGCTCTTTTTCCTCACTTCACCAAGCTCAATGGACTATTCTTGAAAATCTGAAAACTGCCTTAATTTTCTAGGAGAGGCTCTTTCCACTTTGCCGGTCCTCTACACCTTACTTCGCTCTGTGTGCTCTGTGATGCAGTGACACTGGTCTCCTTGCCATTCCTTACACATGACTCTCCATCCCTCATCTCCAGGCATTTTCACTGGCTGTCTCCCCCGCCCTCTCCACCCTGGCTGGGGGGAACACTCTCCTTTCTCCTCTCTGTTTCCCAGCATCCCTGGCTTCCTTCAAGTCAATCAAAACCCCACCTTCTTCAAGAAGCCTTTCCTCTGACAATAGGGTTGTTGTGAGATTCAAATAAGATAATATTTGTAAAAAGCACTAAGCACATAGTAGGTGCCATATAAATGCTTAATACCCCTTCCCCTTCCCTCTGAGATTACCCCAATTTATCCAATATATAGCTTGTTTGCATGTAGTTGTTTGTATGCTGTCTCCCCCAGTAGACTGTGAGCTGCTTGAGAACAGGGATTATTTTTTGCCTTTTTCGTGTCCCCAGCATTTAGCACCGTATCTGGCACATAGTAGGTTCTTAATAAGTGCTACTTTACTTAGTGACTGAATGATTGAGAGTATTATGTTACGGTGTAAAGGAGGTTTGGTGGCAGTTACCCTCAACTGTACGACAAATGTAGCAGCTGCTCCTTCAGGAATTATAACAATTGTAGAAACCAAGGGGCACCTGGGATTTTCTGGTGTACTATAAGGAGAGGTGAATAAGGTAAATTTTTATTTTTCAGAGAGGCATTGTAGTAAACTGAAAAGCCTCAGAAGTTCTGGGTTCAACTCCTGACATTGTCACTTACTACATGAGTAGTCTTGGCAAGTCACTTAATCTTCCTGGGCCTCAGTTTCCTCACTGTAAAATGAGGAGATTGGACTAAAAGGCCTCTGAGCTTCCCTCCAACTGTAGATCTTTGATCCAGTGATCCTACTAACCTATAACTTATGCAAAAGCAAATATTCTCATCAACGTGCCATATGATCTGTAGTACCCATTTATTCCTCTAAATATTCATGCTGGCTGTAGCACTCTTGACAAGTCACTTAAACTTTTAGCGTCCCAGACAAAACTATCTAAGATTTTAAGTTGCAGAGCGGATGCCCATCTATGTTAGCAGAGAGAGTTTCCTCACCTACATTATTGAAATCAACATTTATTAAGCGCCTGCTGCATGCCAGGCACTGTGCTGAGTGCTGGGGATATAAAAGGAAGCAAAACACAGTCGGTAACCTTGTGGAGTTCGCAGATCATAGATACGGTGACTTTTGTTCAAGCTTTTAAAATTAAATATTGCTAGATTGTAAACTCCGAAAGGGGAAGAACAGTGCCTTATCTAAACTAAGAAACCTCCCTCCCCAATGTTCAGAACAATGCTCTATACACAGTAGGCCTTAGTATCTATTTGTTCATTGAATGAATGAATAAATGTGCTTAATTTCACCATATTTATCGACTACCTCTAGGATGTATAAGGTAATGAAACTCTGAAGTTTTTCAGCTGTTACAGAAACAGAAGGATTGAGGATCAAGATGGTGTTGGGATTTTAAGGATGTTTTTAGGATCTGAGATTTCATAGGTGTGAGTATTTTCCCCTTCAACAGTGTAGATACGGCTGCTCTACAAATTAGCAGATGGTCTTTGAGAGTTGCTGAGGCTAAATAGATGATGAGCCTCTCTGAACTTTGCTAGGCTTGTCCCTGGGCAACGTAAACAAAGTCCATCATGGCTTGTACTCAGAGCTTTTCCAGCTGAATGGAACCTACCATCCGCGTGTGCTCCTATGGCACGCCTCTAAGAACCCAGGGCTCAGCCCCAACCACACCATGAAAAGGCAGTCACCTAGGTCTTTAGTTACTTTTCTCTCCTGACTATTTGCCTTGTTATTTTTCTCACTCCTCCATTGGGCTATTTATACAGACCTTCATTTGTATTATTCTTACACACACACACACACACACACACACATGCACACTCACGCGCGCGCACACACACACACACATCTTAGTTGTAAATCCGTGGCCCTGTTATTGCTGATGATTCCTCTCTATTCCCTGCCTCTCACTACAACTTAATTTTAAACACCTACCCTCTGCCTACAAAAGGAGCCCATGCAGATTCACTGCTTACTTACCTATATAATACATTTGCACAACAAATAAATAGCATTAAGTGTCCTCCATTATCTGATATCAGTCTGCCTATACAGCCTTATTTTAACATGGCCCAGTGTGAACCCTATGGGCTACTCATAGTTCCCTAAACACATCCTGCACTTTCAATAAAAGTTCATCAAAGGCTTAATGTATACACAGACTCCTAAGTATTGAATATACTCCAGAACTGCAATGGAGTATTACTTCAGATTGTATATACAAAGATGAAAAATTATGCAGTCCCTGCCTTCAGAGATTATCAATTTTACTTGTATAGATGGAAAAATACAAAGATGCACAAGGATATGAGGAATTAAAAGTTAAAAGAAAAACTTCGGCATGCAAAGCTTTTATGAGAAATGCTAGGAAGGAGAAATCACTTTCATCTGGGAGGGGGCAAAGTGAAATCAGGGAAGAATTCTTAGAGTAAGTGATAGTTACTTATGATTTCTCTCCTCTACATATACTCTTCTCCTCCATCTCTGACTGTGGAAATATTGCCCATTCTTTTAGGCCTACATAAGGCCCAAGAAGGTTTTTTCCGTGAAATCTTCTCTGTCCACCCCAGCTGAAAGTGACTTCGCCTTCAGTAAATTTCTATATTTCTCTATTCTTTTCTTAAAGCCCTCATCACATACTGCCTTGTATTTGTGATTACACACACACACACACACACACACACACAAATACACATATACACACACATAGTCCTCTAATAAACTATAAACCCTTGGGCAAATGGCTCATTCATTCCTTATACCTCACAATACTTCTCATCAGATCTTGTACACACTCAATAAATATTTATTGAAAGAGTAAAACTGTAAATTTGTTAGTTTACTTGCTCATGTTATACATTAATATCCTCTAAACTCCTATGACAAATATACATCATTTAATATTCTCAATCCTCCATGAAAATCTTCCTCTAATGAGTGGGTGCTGTGAAGGTAAACATCACTTCTCAAAGCCTAGGTCAGCTAAAAAGAGAGACTTTGAGGACTAGCCCAGTAGACAATGGATGGCTGGAATCTGAGGACCAACGTAGGTCAGAATGAAAAGGCTTGCTACAAGGCAATGAATCTTTTACCCTCAACAAGTCCCAAATGCTGTCTGTTAAGGCTTAGTTGGAGGGGTGTGCTAGAGCCAGTTCTTAGGGCTCATGCCTATTGCTAAATTTGTAACATAAGCATTTACGCTTTAGAAATCAGCAAACATGAAAATCAGAGCTTATTTGTTATTTTGTTGATTGTCTAGACTTGAGAAAGTGATGAAAAACTATTAATAATACAGATTATACTTAAAAGTGTGCTATGAACATGTATGTATATATAGATATATGTACATATATCCATCTATCTATCTATCTATCTATCTATCTATCTATCTATCTATCTATCTAT